>NC_048442.1:16507224-16690639 GCF_004353265.1 Vitis riparia | reverse complement strand
CACTTGAAAATAAAACAGGAGAATATTTATCCTAAATAACCAAAAATAAAATTAAGAATGGATCTGTATTTTCTCTAAGTTGGGATCTATTGATGAATATTTGGGTTGAATTCAATCTTCCTTAATAGAGAGTTAAACCTTTCCAGGTGGTTCAACACCCTAAAAAATTCACTTTCGTGTGCCATGGCTGCATTAAATACTCAAATTATATATATATATATATATATATATATATATATATATATATATATATATAATATATATATTTATTTATTCATTCAAACTTCAGCTACTCCTTTGGATGTGTTCTTGTTGGAACTCCATGGCCCTGTTAATTTTGCCCTCTCTTAGTCTTATGTGGCCAAAACACCCAGCCCAAGTAAAGGACATGCAAAGTTCAGATGTCTTAATCAAGCTAAGCAAGTTGTATATGGTGCTCCTTTGGTACCTGCATCTTCTAGTTTTATCCATTGTATTTGTATGGACATGACATGATATGAGTGTTGGTATGAGATCCTTATATGATACTCCTATTTTGCTTTAAAGCAAGTCATTTGATTTTAATTAATTTATTTATATTTTCAACTTTCTTAAAAGATAAGGGTTAATTTCATTCGTTTTCTTAGAAGTTTTGGTTAAGTACACTTAATCCTTATTAGTTTAAAATTTGATCAAATATCTCCCTTATTGTTCTCATTTGTTATTTTCAGTCATCTCCTCTCTTATTAAAAAATAAGTATTATTTTCAGTCACCTCTCCTCCTATTTAATGAAATTTCAAATCAATGGGGATAAAGTGTATTTAGCCAAATCCTGTGGGGATGTGAGTGAAATTAACCTTAAAAGATAATTATATTAAAATTTTGATTTTGTTGGTAGTGTATTTTTATAAAAATATTTGGGAATAAGAAACAAATGATAAAGATAACAACAAAAAAATAAAAATAAAAACAAAGTTCTCATTAAAAATATTTTTGTTTTTTTTTAATGATGTTTAATTAAATATTCTATAGTTTTTCCTTCTATTTTTTTTGTATCCAAATGTTTATACCCAGTGTTGAGATTTTTTAGTCAAAGCCCCATATCTTAAAATTTGTCGCTATAAAAGATCAAACAAAAATTTGTGTATGCTTATTAATAGTATTTAATTAATCAATGAATTCCTTAGACTTGAGGCTTCCATGACTTTAGGGGTATGGTATGGGTGTTAGGTTCCCATTGTTTCTTATTCCTCACAATTGGGCATCTTCATGAACCTAGTGATGAAAAGGATTTCTGTGAAGACGTCAATTTGGGAAGACTCTTCTTCTTGACCAGGTCCCCTGACCAAATTTTCACTTGACAAGACGTCAAAAACTCAGGTCCGTAGAAGCCTTCCCCTGACCTGGTCCCAAACCTAGAACATATAGGAGCTGCCTGATATTGATTCAATATGTAAGTAATTGGATAAATTTTACATATTTCATATTATTCTTAAAAATTAATAGATTTATTTTTTAAAAAAATTAAAACGTGAAATCTCACTTCATTTTGAATTTATTTGCTTAACAAAAAAAATTCATAAAAATATAATTACATGCACTACCAAAGTTGTGACTCATTCTAAAATAGTTTTGGTCTAATCACTTTTTGGTATTTACTAAGCATATTTTTTAGTTCCAAATTATTTTTAAAAATTTATTCATTAATTGATCTAATACATTATTTGAAGTTCATTTGTTTAGTATAAAAATTGATAAAAAAATATAATGAAGTGTAGAGAAGAAATAATATTCATTTTGAACTAGTTTTAGTTTGTAATTTTTAGTGGTAATTGGATTATTTCTTGAATTCTAAATTATATGTTAAAAATTAATAAACGTGTTTGTAAACATGATGGTCCACTGTTGTACAGATTACATTGCTCCTTTGTTTCTGAAATTTAAAATGTAGCTTGGTTCACTTTCCTACTTGCCAACTATGTTAAGTGTAAAATTAATTGGTCCATTTTCAAGGACAAGCTACTTTTAGGAGGAACATATTCATTGTTTATTTTTCTCTGCTTTGTAGGGTAATTGGTTTTTCTTTATTTGTCTAGTGAAACTGTGTTTACCAAAAAAAGAGAAGAATGACAGAAATGAAGAATATTATATAGGACATAAGTTTAATTTCCAATCAAATGATGAAGTTCATCAATAGAATGGTTTAGTTCTATGCATATTTTTTAAGACTGAAAGTTATGAGCAGATTTAATGCCATTACTTTTCGTGTTCAACTCTGAATAGAGAACATGAGATCATGCCCACTTAACATTGGGTATATAAGAAATTCGCCAAATATTTAATATTGATAAGATGAGATAGTTTCATTATAAGATCTATTAGAAGGTAGTTAAAGATAAATTAAGTTTAATTGTGAATAATTGATCAAAGGAATTAAGATTCATAATTTGAGATTTCAATGGATTTAAATTTAAAGTAAAATTAAATATCAATTCAGATGAAATTTTAAGGTCTTCAACCTAACTTGATAAATTATAGATCTTATTGATTTTTTAATGTCGAAATTGATTTCTAGTGAATTCGAAATCCGAGTATTTTTTTCATTAATATATTTTGTTCTATTTTTTATTAATTTCATTTTTTCATTAATCAAATATCGACTTTTATGTTGGCATCAATTTTATTAAAATTAAAATTAATATTCAATAGATTTATAAATTAAAATTAAATTTAATATTAATTTAGAAATGATTTTTTCCCTATATTTAAAATTAATATTAAATAGATTTATAAAATGTTTATTTGTTTGCATTTTTAATATTCAAATAGTGTTTATATATATATATAAATGATTTTTTTTTTTATAATTGTGTATTTGATATTTTATTAATATATTTTTCTATGGTGGGTTACTTTTATTTGATTTTGAGTTTTTAATTTTTTTTTTTACTTTTATTTTTAATCAAATATCAAGTTATTCAGGAATAATAACATAATTATTTAAATTATATATTATTTAATACTTGATAATATTCAATTTTATTTTAATATATGATATTTTATTAAAAAAAATTTGGTGGATTATTTTTTATTTAAATTTAAGATTATTGTAATTGTTTAACTCAAAAATTATTGATTTATAACCCACTATCTAAGTTTTAAATTAAACTTCTATAAAACATTTATCTATGATTATATTTGTATCATAGATAACTATTTAAATAAAAAAATTATTATTATTAAGTGATTTATATTTTTCCCCTAATGTGTAAGAAGGTGTTTTATTATATACTTGTGTATTCACATGTTAAAAGATTATATGCAATTTCTTTTGCTATTATTTTCATTAATTATTAAACCATTTAATATTGTATTTTTTTGTAGGTAAATCATGTCTGAATCTATTGTTCTTGTGATTTGCTTTTATAAAGAAAAAATGTTGAGGATAAAAACAGATGTAAAGTATATTGGGGATGAAGCTGTAATTGTGCCTTTGGATGTGCCTGTTAGTTCAACCTACGAACACTTGTTATCTATGATATACTCGAGAACTGACATTGACAAAAAACAATTTCAATTAGTCCTCAATTGTCGGTATCCTTTAAAAAGGGAAAATAGGTTCCAACCTTGTCCAATATGAGATGACAATAGTTTATCTCAAATGTTGAAATTGGTTAACATATTTGGAATGGACAAAATTGAATTATATATTGAACAAGTGCCAGTATAACCACGGGTGAGAGGGCAATTATTAGATAACTTGACACAATTATTACTCGGACAAAATGATAATGTTGAGGAATTTGAGTATGGTTGTGGACCTAGTAGTGCCCCTGTTGCAATGACTTATGAGTGTAGAGCAGATGAAGACGAAGAAGAATGTGAATCCCAAGAAGGTGATGATCAAAGTGAGAGAGCATAAGATTTTCAACATGATGGCGATGGGGTGTTCGAATTTATTGATGAGGAAAACAATAATGTTAATGTTGTTTCATCTTTCTTAGCTCTTCACGAAGCAATGGAAGGTGAACAAGGGAGGTATGTCTCTGTGGATGGGGAAGGTTGTGATATGTCAAATAACCCAGATCCTGAGGACCCAATAGAGTTTTCCCCTGTTTCGTATCACTCGGCACCATCATTGCAGTTTGAAAATGTAGAAAACATTGATAATGTCGTTTCAAGTGACTGGAAGCCATGGGGGAACACTAATATTGGAAATTCAGGTGGAGAGTTCATGGTTGGTCAAGTTTTTAATTCAAAATCAGATTTACAACATGCTGTGAAGTTGTACTCTATTAGTGCACATCAAGAGTACGTTGTTGTTGAGTCAACTACAAAGTTGTTAGTCCTAAGATGCAAGAAGGCTAAGCAATCTCAATGTCCATGGAAACTCCGTGCTATTGTTGTATAAGGTACAACTTCATTTGCAATCAATAAATACAATGGTTCGCACAAATGTGTAAATCCTTGCTTGAATCGGGACCATCAACAATTAGATTCCAACTTGATTGTTGTTCATATCCAATGAATGATTAAGGCACAATTCACATTGTCAGTGGCTGCTATTCAAGCAAGTATTGTGGAGAAATTCGGACACCAAATATCATACAAGAAGGCATCTAAAGCGAAGCTTAAAGCTCTTACAAACTTGTTTGGTGATTTTTATAAGACATATGTAGAGCTGCCACATTTTTTCATTGCCTTAGAGCAAGCAAATTCAGGATGTGTTGTTATTTCAAAAACATTTCCTGGTATTATGGAGAATACAAAGATATTTTAGCGAGTTTTTTGGACATTTCATCCATCTATTGAAGGATTCAAGCATTGTCGACCTATACTCAGTATTGATGGTACACATTTGTATGGCAAGTATAAAGGCACTTTAATGATTGCTATGGGTTGTGATGGAAATAATCAGTTATTCCCATTGGCTTTTGCCCTAATAGATGGTGAGAATATTGATAAGTGGGGCTGGTTTTTGACATGTATTAGAACCAGAGTAACTCATAGGAGGGGACATTGTGTTATATCAGATTGACATCCAGGCATTATGGCTGCAATGAACGATGTTCATCTTGGTTGGTATGAGACATACGCATATCATAGGGTTTGTATGCGTCATCTTGTCAGTAATTTTATGACTCGATTCAAGGATAAAATATTGAAAAATTTGATGTGCAGAGCAGCCTTAGCAACCAAGATTGAAAAATTCAATAAACATATGAACACAATTGGGAGGATTAATGCAGCTGCACAACAATGGTTGGAAGCAATCCCTTTTGAGAAATGGGCGCTCTCTCATGACGGAGGTCGAAGGTATGGCATCATGACTACAAACATGTTGGAGGTGTTCAATAGTGTGCTTAAAGGGGCTCGTAGCTTACCCATAACTACTTTGATTCAATTGACATTTTTTCGGCTAGATAGTTACTTTGTTGTGAGAAAGGAACAAAGTGCTAATCGACTTGCTTCAAATGAGGAATACACTCCATATGTCGATGCTAAGATTAAGGCAAATGTGGTTAAGGTGGGATCTCATGAGATTGTTTTATATGGTCACATCCGAGGACAATTCCATGTGAAGACTAAATAGGGTACTAAGAATAGCTCAACTCGTGGTCGAACATATCGCATCAACTTATAGGAGTATGCATGCATATGTGGTAAAACACTCATATATGAATTCCCATGTAGCCATATTCTAGCAACATGTCATTTTTGTTCAGTTGATTTTAGACCACTTGTTCAACACTACTACAGTACACAATCGTACTATAATTCTTGGGCACCCTTGTTCCATCCTATTTTCAATGTATATGAGTGGTCTCCTTATGATGGTCCGATTATTGTGCCTTCTGAGTCGATGAAAAGTGCATCAAGTGGACGACTTAAATCGAGTCGTTTGCATAATGAAATGGATGTTAGAAAGGGCAAGACTTCTATTACATGTGGGTTATGCAAACAAAGTGGCCACAATCGTTGTTCTTATCAAAACAGTAATAGAATTGATTAGACTATGTGATTTATGCATGTAATTTCCTTGGATATTGTGATGTAAGCTACTTTGATACTACCTTTATGCAATTATTGGATTTGGTTTGATTACAAATATTGATGTTATTTGCATAATCAGGTTATTAGTATTTGGAATAATGTCCATATTATAAGGGATACTTTGTCAAAATTTTGAAATTTTCTATTAAAAATGTTAACAAAATGCTCAATTATATTTGTATCTCTATTTTTAATTTAGACTAGTATGACTTGTTTATTGGTCATAAATAAATTAATGTACTTAAATTTATAAAATTGATATATACTTAATATAGGGAAAACTCCATAAATTTTTAAAAATTTTCCATTAGAAATAATTTTTTTTAAAAAAACAATAAGTATTGTTTATTTATCTTCACAATTTTGTTACAAATATGGAGTATAGAGGACATAGTTTTGATCCAGATCCATTAGATACGTCTGTTTTGGTTCTACAAGATAGACACAGGTCTCATTTAGTTGACTCTGGCCAGGTATGTATATGAAAACACATAATATCTCATTAAATAATGGAAAAATTTGCAGTGTATTATCTAACTAATATATTTGTATTTTTACAGCTTGCTTCAGTCTTGACTTGTCGACAGCATATATCTAGGTTTATGCGGGAGTGGGAGATGGATTCTCGTCTTCGACCTTATATTATTCGATCTAGATTTTATGGTGTGTACCGTATTGGACACATTACACTAGATTGGGGATTGATCACTAGTCTAGTTGAAAGATGGCGTCCTGAGACACACACATTTCACTTACTTGTTGGGGAGATGACCATTACTTTACAGGATGTTGCTGTCATATTAGGATTTCGTATTCATGGGCTTCCCATCACTGGCACATGTGACATAGATTGGTCACTGCTATGTTATGAACTTTTACGAGTAACTCCCCTACATCTGAGATTAGAGGATCAGCAATATCGACACGATGGCTATGTCACCAATTTTCTCATCCACCAGTTGACTTAGATGATGCCACATTAGAGCGGTATGCACAAGCTTTCATATTAGGACTCATAGGTTCAACGCTATTTACAGACAAGAAGGGTACCCACATCCATATGTGTTATCTCCCACTGCTTAGAGACTTGACTCAGACATCTATGTATAGTTGGGACAGTGCAGTATTAGTACACCTATAGAGGAAGTTGTGTCGAGTGAGTTTAGATGGTGCCACCGATATTGCTGGATGTGTCACACTATTACAGGTATAATTAATTATTCACATTAGATTAAAATTTCTAGTTGCTTCAAGTTTATAATTTAAGTAAAATTTTAATGTTACATTTTTTCCAGTTGTGGTCTTGGGAGAGACTCCACATGGGTTGCCCCGATTTTGGTCGACCACCAGCCCCTCCAGTAGCCCAGCATTTAGAGTATGATGTAGCCGATGATTTACTAGCTGAGCAGTTAGACCACAGATTACAGGATGAGGCATTGTTACACGAGGGTTTACCAGCTGATCCGTTATGATGTAGGTGGAGAGTACCTTTATCATGGGCTCAAAACCCATCACGTGTGTTGACATTTTATTGAGACCAGTTAGATGCACAGACCCATGACCATGTACATATAAGATGTAATGTGCTATTGTTAACCATATAAACCTGTACTCAGTATTAATGTCAAATGTTGATTTTAACAGGTTTTATGGGAGCCTTACATAGGAGACTTAGTTGCCCATCTTTCGGCGATATCTCTAGCAAACCAGGAGATTTGGCGGATGATGTCACCTTTTATTTGCTTTGACATTGTCGAGTGGCATCGACCGGGGCGAGTGCTGCAACAGTATGGCCTTTAACAAGGGATACCTCCATCTTGTTTCATAGAGCTAGACCTCCATTCCGTGGATAGGCAAGGACGACATAAGTATGATTGGGGAGCATTCCATGCACAGTATATTACCTTATGGGGTAGTCGTGAGGAGTGTATTGCGACGGCACCACCTATGGTGGGTGTTATGCAGTTTCATGATCCATATATGGAGTAGTACCGACGTATTACACAACATTTGATCACACCCCCTCTCCATAGAGATCAGATGAGGTATCATAGTACAGCAGCAGCTAGTCAGTTATTGGTAAGATTTTTTAATTTATAAATGGTTTATTAAATTATAATTAATTAAAAATCATTTTTGTTTGTTTAACTTTTTTTTATTTATTTTTATTTTAGATCACTGGTATGGTTGAGATTGTTAGTCGATCTGCTGGGCCTACTTCAGGTGCATTAGGCGACATTCATCGAATTGCTATTGATATTTTGCATGTTATTGGAGAGGAGCATCGTATACATTCACTCCATCAGTCGCCTACATCATCATACCCATCCATGAGCCCACCTGTGTCGTCCACTACAGTTAGGATGCAGCCTATTTGAGATCGAGGAAGATGTAGTAGATGAGATGAAGGGCGAGCTGGTCGACAACCTCGACGATTTATGCATCCACCTAAGACCATGTTAGCACCATCCACATCATCTACCCCATTTGCACCTAAGGCTTCCACACTTCCCCCTTCACCCCTACCATCACCTTCACCTTCACCTAGACCTTCTCCCTTAGGGCATGTCGTATCAGATACCACTCTACCATCACCTGTATTTCCTACCACAGAGGCCACTATACCTGATGTCATTATACCAGAGACTACCTCACTATCTACTAGTCTACCATCACCTTTACCTTCTCTCGAGGAGACCACTACACCACATGTCACCTCACCATCATCACTTTTATCTCCTCTGCTCGAGCCCACTATACCAGATGTTATTGCACAAGCTACCATTACAGCAGATGTCATTCTTTCATCTCTTATATCACCTATTCTAGATGCTACCATATCAGATATCACTGTACCTGAGATTGCCCCACCATCTACCACTTTAGCATCACCTACACGTCTTCCCATAGAGACTACCATGCATCATACCTTTACACATGTTACACAGTTGGATGTATGTCCACCTAGGAGATGTCGTGGTCCACGTAGACGTCGAGTCTTGCCTCCATCAGCTCCATCTCAACCTATACATACTGAAACATGGTAGATTGCACAGATAGATTCCACAGAGATGTCTCTTTATCATAGGCATCTGCAGAGAAAGAGGAAGACCCCATCATGTGGCACTCATTGAGGACTGTTTTTTAGTTTTTGTGTTTATTTTCATTTGCATTATATTGTTAACTTTTTTTTATTATGAACAAATTATTATATATTTAAATGAAAATATGACAAATTTTAAACTTAAATTGAACTTTTATATATATATATATATACCACTTACATATATCAATATGACAATTTAAAAAATTGGTTTTAGGTTTAAATTTAAACTAATTATATTTATAACTAGTTAGTTACAACAACACTATATTGATATAGAAAAATTAATGTATTAAAAAAAATTTACAATCTAAACCTCCAATCAAAATAATTTTAAAAAAATTGAACATTCACATGATTTAAAATTTGAATTTAAAAAATTGGTTTTAGGTTTAAATTTAAAGTTACGATCACCAACTACTATTTTGACTATTTTTTAAAAAAAAAAAAAAAATCATTATTACCAATTACAGTTTTGTGATGTGAATACCCACATGAATAAGACACACATCACATTGAAAATTATTTTGAGAATAAAATTATTTTATGAATTTTCTGTTTTAAAGAAATCATTTTTGCCCAAAACTCCCATTAGTACCCAATAAAAAACATTTTTCTTATTATCAATGAATTTACAAAAATATTCCAAAAGCATTTTCATCTATTTACCAAAACAATTAAACTAAATAGTTAATTGCTTGGAAAAACAAAGGTATTTTCTTTCTACAATTCTATATTTTAAGAAGTGGAAAAACAAATTCTTTTAGGTTGGCATTTTAAGTTTAACATTTTAAGCCTTTTCATTCCATTTTGATCCCATTTTAAAAGGAGAAAAATGAAAAAAAAAATTATTTTTGTTGTATTTAAGTAATTTTCCAATTATTTACCCACTTGAAGTCATATTATATTTTGTACAAGTGCATAATTGCCTTTAATTTTTGCACAAAGTTACAAAAAAATATAATATTCTTCATTATGAGGGTATAAAATAATATATTTATAACTAAGTATATTTATATTGAGTGTAGTGTCAAATATTTTAATAAAATTATCAAAATATATTTTTATATCAAATTAAAGACATCAATTATTTAATTTCATATATGACTATTCTTTAAATAATGAGATCAATTAAAGTTAAATATTTTTATTACACCACTTATATATTTTGATCAATATAAAATCAAAATAATATAATATTTTATTTTTAAAAAATTAAGTTAAATATATATTTATATATAAAATTAAAGTTAAAGTCGTAGTTGGTGACTACGCCGTTTTACTTTTTAAAAATGTCAAAGTCGTAGTCACCAACTACGGTTTTATGACATAACAATTTACGTAGCGCAAACATATTAGATTGGGCATTATTTTGGAAATGAGGGTACTTTATGAATTTTTTTTTTTTTAAACATAGTATTTTGGGTCAAAGCTCCATTTTCTATCTCAAATAAAGCCCAACAGTCAAGCCCATGTAAAACAAAAGCCCAAATTTGATTAGAAATTAAGTCTAACAAAACAAGCCCAAATGATATGAAATCCGTATTTGCATTCTAATTAAGCCAAACCTGAATTGATGCCCTCATGTAATAACTCAAAATAACCCACTCAAATCAACAATCCAATTCATATGCAGGGCAATTCAAACAACCCAAACGAAACCCAATAGATTAAACAACAACTATAGAAATCAAGGGAAGAAAACACCCCATTTGTTAAGCCCTAGAATGGAAAATGGAGGCTGCATGAAGTACGTAGGGACGGCTATGAGTGTGTCGAAGATGCAGGTTGCTCCTGGTGATGGTAGCAGTGGGGACATGGCGGACAAGGAAGATGATGACGATTGGGGCTGGTGGTGGAGATGATAGAGAGAAAAATAAAAGGAAAAGGAAATAGAGAAAAGATGGGGTCGGCTATTCGTGGGTGTTTGGAAAATGGCAGTCCGGAGGAATAAGAGCAAGTGGAGATGGAGAAAAATGGGAGAAAAAAACGGGCCGACCACTGCGTTTGAGAGTTGGGGGTGCTAGGGAGAAAAAAAAAATGGGGAGAGTGGAGGTCTCAGTGAGGTCGTCCAGCTGCCAGCCCGAAGAGCGGGAGAAAAATATGTAGGGGCCCCAAATGGGAAGAGAGCCAAGTGGGTAGGAATAAGAGAAAAATAATAAAAAAAGAAAAATGATAGAATAAAAGTAAGAGGGGCAGGTCTCCATGACTAAGGAGGGATGGGGTAGGTTAGAGCAGGTAGAGGAGAGAGAAATAAAGAAAAATAATAATAATAATATATAAAATAATAAAATTTAATAATTAAATAGTGAGTTAATAAAAAATATCACATGTTATCGAAATTTAAAATCTAACGATAAAATTAAACTCAAAATTACTATAAAAATAAAATTAAGATAAATTTTGGGATCTACAATATATAATTTTAAAAAAAAAATATTTTTATTAAAAATACTTCAAATACAAACACAGTAAAACATTATTGAATTGATTATGAGTTTATCATATTAATATATGCTTTGAAAACTCTAAATTATTGAAGTGTTTGATTTGCATAAGCGGAATTTCAACACCTACCATTCTTCTAAAAAGGCAAGGGTTGATTACCAGCCACACTTATTTAATCTTTAATTTATCATGCATTGCCCAACCATGTCATTCAGATTATGGAGTGGGGCTCATTACAAATATAAATAAGTGGAAAATTTTATTTTATTTTTATGGCTGAAAACTCCACTAATAATTTTTAATTTCAACATTTTCCCTTTTTTTATATAATATATGCAATCTCATATTATCCATAACAAAACCTAAGAGGGGATTAATCGAGCATGAAAAAGGGCATAGAGGATATAAGGTAATAAATCCTAGACCTTGGTGAGGGGTAATATATATATATATATATATATATATATATATATATATATAAATTGAATAAAAAATTTAGAGCCAAAAAGAGAAAAGTGTGCTCATGTTTAAAGAGAAGTCAAAATAGTAAAAACCTATTCTTTAAGATGTAAAATAAGGAAAATGCATTATTTTATTTTAATTATTTCTTTAATTAAAAAATTAAAATTAAAATTCCTTTTATTTGAAATAAATTTGCTTCCAAATATTGGATTTTTGTTTTTATTTTATTTTATTTTGCCCTTTTCAAAATAGAACCTTTTGAGAAGGGTTGACAAAAAGAGATTAAATAATAAAAACAAAATCATTTTCAGTGCTCACCAGTGCCTTTAAAGCCGACCACGAGATGGACGTGGTGCATTTCGCTTGCTTATCGATTCCGACCACCGCTGGACCTCCGTGAGTATCGTCGCCGCCTCCATCTAGAACCCAATGGAATCTTCTCGTGATGGTGTTAATGAGCCGATGTTACAGTCCAATCCACCATTTTCGTCGGAGAGAAGGTCCGAAACCAGTGGGCAGCTGGAGAGCATATTGTCCGACACTCGGCTGCCCTTCTGCCAGCGCCTCTGGGCGGCGACTTCGACTGAATCGAAGCTTCTTTTCAGACTTGCCGGCCCCGCCGTCGCTGTTTACATGATCAACTATCTCATGTCTATGTCCACCCAAATCTTCGCCGGCCACCTCGGTAATCTTGAGCTCGCCGCCGCCTCCCTCGGCAACACCGGCGTCCAGATGTTCGCTTACGGCCTCATGGTACCCATGATATTACCTACAGCTCTGACTAACAAGAATTTCTCTGGTTTGAGTCTTTTTATATATCTGTATTTATTCATTTCTCTGAGTTTATCAACAGTTAGGGATGGGGAGTGCCGTTGAGACTCTGTGTGGGCAAGCATTCGGAGCTCAAAAATTTGAAATGCTGGGCATTTATCTCCAGAAATCCACCGTTCTCCTCACCATAACCGGGTTCCTTCTCACTTTCATCTACATCTTCTGCAAACCCATCCTGATTCTTCTGCGTGAATCATCTGAAATCGCATCAGCAGCCGCGATCTTCGTTTACGGCCTCATTCCTCAAATCTACGCATACGCAGCCAACTTCCCGATCCAAAAGTTTCTACAGGCTCAAAGCATAGTGGCCCCAAGTGCATATATATCAGCAGCTACACTGTTGCTGCACCTGTTGCTGAGTTGGGTGGCTGTGTACAAGATAGGGCTGGGGTTGGTGGGTTCGTCGCTGGTGCTGAGCCTCTCATGGTGGATAATTGTGGTGGCTCAGTTCTTCTATATAGTAAAGAGCGAGAAGTGTAAGTACACATGGGGTGGGTTCAGTTTGAAGGCTGTCTCTGGGTTGTGTGGGTTCTTCAAACTATCAGCAGCATCTGCAGTGATGCTGTGCTTGGAGACTTGGTATTTTCAGGTTCTGGTTCTGCTGGCTGGCTTGCTTGAGAATCCTGAGGTGGCTTTGGATGCTCTGTCGATATGGTAGGGCAAAAAGGAGTTAATAACAGTACTTAATTGGTTTTAATTCCGCAGAATTCAAGACACAACTTCTATTAAAAAGCTTCTATAAAATCTTCATTATTATTTAAATATAAATGAAAAATATTTTTGATAGAAATTTAAATTAATAATAAAATATTTTTTATAACAAAAGAACTATAGACTTTATTGTCACATAATCAAATGGGTAGGCTACGTTAATTATCAATTTGTGAACCAAACCAATAATTCAGAGAAATGATAGAAAAGTAATAAGGACTTTCAGTCTTTGCCTCCTACTCTTTATTTTTTCCTTTTGCTAAATTTGCTTTTCAAAAAGACAAAAAAAAAAAAGTATCATCATCAAGCTTGTTGGTTATTTTTTGCAGCATGACAATACTTGGATTTGTATTCGTGATTTCAGTTGGATTCAATGCTGCTGCAAGGTCAGTATTCATCTATTTCTTCTATTTGACAAGTAACCCTTCAAATAATTCATTGATATTGCGGTTTGGTGTCCATATATTTGTTAGACTTTAAAAAAAATATTTTTTTTTGTCTATTTTTCTTTAATTTATTTTAATTATTTTCAATATTAAAATTAAGGCCGGAACTATATTATTGAAAGCATAAAAAAGTTCTTTCTAGGTATCATATAAGAGAGTTACAATCATCGTTCAATTACATCACACTTTAATCATATTATAATATTTTTTTTATGTGGGTCACTTAATAGAACTTTAAAATACAAGTCAACATGATTTATTAATATTTTTAAAAATAAAATAAGGAAATCTCATATTATCTCCTATGCCATTAAAAAAATCACTCTTTTATATAATTTACTTTTTAAAATATAATTGGGCTTTATTTATAGTATTGAAAAATACCTTTTTTGATACGTAACAGAAGATAAATTAGGTGATGTTGCGTATATATTGGGAGAATTATGTTTTAAGGTTAGATGGGTCCCCAAATTAACAAAAGGTCCATATAACTCTTCAAATTGAGTTGAAGGATATGAAATAGTAACGGACAAATATACCCTTTAAGAACACATATAAAATATTTTATAAAATTAAGTTAAATAATTTTTTTTCAATAATTTTTTTTTCAAAAATACTAAATTAAATAAAAGTTGTTTTCAAAAATATTAAATTAAATAATTTTTTTTCAAAAATATTAAATTAAATATTTTTTTTCAAAATATTAAATTAAATAATTTTTTAATATTAAATTAAATAAATTTATTTTTTAAAAATATTAAATTAAATAAAAGTATTTTTAAAAAATATTAAATTACATAAAATTATTTTTTAAAAATATTAAATTAAATAAAAAAATATTAAATTAAATAAAAGTATTTTTCAAAAATATTAATTTTTTTTCTCAAAATCAACAAAGGGCATTTTTGAAAATTCTGAAGGATAATATCCTTCAACTCAATTTTCATACTTTCATTGAGTCTTGGGCTCAATTTGAAGAGTTACACGGACCTTTTGTTAATTTGGGGGTCCATCTACCCCTAAAACATAATTCTCCGGTATATATTTTCAAATCATTTGACGGTTTAAATCTCATCGTGCATATTCAACTTTTGAAACATGGAATTGGATTGTCACCATTATGGAAACTTATCATTTTCATGTAATTGTCGAAGTTATATTCATGACATGGCTGCATATAAATGAGCGGAAATGGTAAATATAAGGACACAATCATAAATGATAGTGCAAGTGTTACACGAATCTTTTGGCATGGTATGGTGGGCAGTGTAAGAGTGGGGAATGAGCTTGGAGCTGGGCACCCCAAATCAGCAGCATTTTCAGTGGTGGTGGTGACTCTGGTCTCCTTCCTAATATCAGTGGTAGCTGCGGCCGTCGTCCTTGTCCTTCGCCATGTCATTAGCTATGCTTTCACTGGTGGGGAAACTGTGGCGCAAGCTGTTTCTGATCTGTGTCCAGTCTTGGCCATCACCCTCATGCTCAATGGCATTCAACCAGTCTTATCAGGTAAAATCCCAACACCGTACGCCACACCACCTATGCTTTTAGCTACATGCAAATTAAATTAATAATTTGTGATGGGTCATATTTGGTGGGGTTTAATTATCTGCCACCTAATATGAACCTTTAAAGTTGATGGTTATTCATAAGATAGATTAATTGTACATATTTCATTGTTCTTCAACTTGTTGGTTAACCATATTGCAACCATTGAAGGCGTGGCTGTTGGGTGTGGATGGCAAGCTTTTGTGGCCTATGTAAATGTGGGTTGTTATTACATTGTGGGGGTGCCTTTAGGCTTACTGTTGGGCTTTTACTTCAAGCTTGGTGCAAAGGTACATATATTTCCACATCTCTACATATTTGATCATTTCATATAGAGATGGAGAATCAAACCAACCTTCTAAGCTTTGTAAGATGTCATTTGTGTAGGGAATTTGGTTAGGAATGCTAGGAGGCACATTATTGCAAACTTTTATTTTAATTTGGGTTACGGCAAGCACCAATTGGAATAAGGAGGTACGTTTTTTTAATATTAGAATACAAAATATTCATTCATGTGTCTGTTTGAAGAAATAAATATAGACAAATCAAATCGATGTTAAATTGAAAAAACTTCATTTGATATTTTTTGTCCTAAATTTTTTTATAAAATTTAAAATATTAAAGATACAAGATTTAATTAAATTTGCAGGTGGAAAAAGCTAAAGAAAGATTGGAAAAGTGGGATGACAAGAAGCAGCCACTTTTGATGGACTGAAAGAAACTTTGGGTGCACTTCATCTGTTTATTACATTTTGTCACAATTGAATTAGACCAGAATTTTAGTGGGTTTTTTTTTTTTTTTTTTTTCAGTTTTTATGGTGTGGTGGTTAGTGGAGTTTGAATTGTAGGTTACTGATTTCTGATATTTTGATTGGGAGATCAAATTTCACGGTGAAATCTAATTTTTAAGGTTATGTTTGGTTTTCATAAAAATTGAAGAAAAATGCAAAGGAAAAAAAGATAGAGAGGAAAAATAGAAGGAAAAAAGAAATGAAGGAAAATAAAAAATAAGTTTAAATTTAATAAATTATTGGTATACGTTTCTTCAAAGTCATTTTACTTATTTTTGTCTAATATAAAAAATTAAATAATTTAAAGATATATAAATTTTAAATTAATTTTAATTATATTTTATTTTATATATATATATATATATATAGATGATACTAAACTCGGAGAAAACTATTTTCCTTAAGATTGTTTTTCTTTTCTTACTATTTTTCGGAACCAAACATAACTTAAATATATTTTGAAAAAAAAAATCTCCAAAATATTTAATGTAATTTATCCTTATTTTGCAAAAACATAAAGTTGTTTTTTTAGATAGGGGAACTTTAATTAAAATTTTAGAAGTATTAAAGTTGTTTTTGCTTTTAGTAAAATATTTTTAAACATAAAATTTATTATAAAAAATAGATAATTGTTATAAAATATGAGATTTTCTACTACTATGGTAACTTGAGGATGATCATCCATAAATATCTTTTTGTAACTCCCTATGAAATGAAAAGATCCTTAATGAAATTTTATAGAGTTTTCTCATGCGTTCTATTCTCTCTTTCTTGCTTTCTTTCTTCTCTCACTTTGTTTTACAACAAGTTATTTTCCATTTTTCTTTATTCAGAAAAATAGAAAGATGTTCTTCTCTTCAGAGAAATGAAAATACTTTTCTCTCTTCTTTCTCATAAAAAGGTATGTGATAAATTTATATAATAATTTTCTACTTTATTATCATTTGACTCTCTATTTTCACTTATTTTATTCAAATAAATAAATATGTACAATCCCTATAACCAGAAGTTATGTGATAAATTATAGGTAAATTCATAACAAGAAGTTATGAAAAATGTGTAATCCCTATAACCAAAAGTTATGGGAAAAATTACAAAATTACAAAATTACAAATACATGACCAGAAGTTATGTATATGATTCTTAATTATTTATTTTTAATTATACAGTATAACTGGAAGTTATATCAAATAATATTATATAACATAAAGTATAAAATAAATAAATAAATGTTTAGCCTGAAGCTATATACAAATTTAAATATTTTCTTGTTATGACAAAATAATCATAGCTTGAAGCTATGAAAGATATTAACTTGTAATTTCTTTTAATTATATTGTGTACCTAGATTTTTTAAATTTATTTTATATAACCAGAAGTTATATAAATATTATTATTCATAACTCAAAGTTATGAAAATAAGAAAAGTAATATTCTTTGTGCTAATAAAAGGTTATGCCAAAGTTGTTAATATGTACTTTCTTATCGCTAGAAGCTATAGAGAACAAAATTGTTAACTAACAATTTTGTACAACTTTATGAAATTTATATAACCAAAAGTTATAATGGAATATATTATAGTCTAAAGCTATGATAATAAGCATGTAAATAATATTTACTTATTATCAAAAGATTAATATTTTGTACATCAAGTTATACAAATAGGTAAGTGTTTGATAGTTTTTATAAATTTATATTATTAGAAGTTATACTGTCATTAGTAGAAAAATTTACATATAAATGTGGAATTTTGGATTGCATGAAAGTATGATATTTTTGTATATTAAAGGTGATAGTTTGGAATATTTTTTTATTCTAGTTGTTTAATACACAATAATCTTTTGATTTAGAAAATTGAGATTCTTTGGATACATGTGAAATATATGACTTGGTCATATGATTAATAAATTGATTTTGCATGCCAATTTTCTTTATAGCATGTTTTTATGATTGAAATTTTTTGAGTCATATAAAATAATATATATTATTGCATGTTGCCACATATGATATTTTTATTAATGCAATAATTTCATTATCCAAAATAATTTTGAAATTACAATAGGTTCAACTATAGTTCTCAATATATTATGTTATATCTTTACATATATGTTTAAATGGATTTGTAGTATTTCAATTAAAGTTTTGAGACAACAAAATGCTTTAAATCATGATATGTTATCTTGAAATTTTGATTTATGAATTAATTTTTGCACATTGATTTAGATCATAATAATATTTTGAATAAAATTATTGATCTATTACTACAATTAGTTTGATTATTGAAATACTTCCTCGCTATTTCATGTATAAATTGCTTCATACTTACAAAATCAAATATGTGAGATTATTTAAGAAATATATAATTTTAAATTATCTTTTCATATTTGTTTTATTGTGTTATATATGCTCTCGGTGCTTTTACACAAGTTATTAAGTTAAGTCATCATCAATGACTAATATTTTTCAATTGATTTTAATTCTCTCTATGATAATATTTCTTCAACTTTATAAAGACGAGGTCTTTATGACTTGTTACTTTGATGAAACTCTTGTTTCATTAATTGCCTAATATTGATGATAGACAATGTTAATACTATATCAGGTGAGAGAAACTTGATTAAAGGCTCCAGAAGAGCTTATACCATGTCACTTGTAGTATTTGATTCTATGTGAATGACATTTTATACGATGCTAGATCCAGAAGAATCTTGTAAGACCAACTTGGTCTCCTAGGGTAAAAGATCGTATGGATGTACATTATAAAATCAGAAGTTTTTATTTAGTGACTAGTCTACCTATACACTTAAAAGGTAGAATGACATGTGCGGATGATCATTTTAATGAGATAATTTTCTCACCGTTAGGGGGAGAAGAGCCAGTTTCAGAAGAACGACGTGAAATTATTTGGAATGGTTTAACTTTGACTTATCTTGATCCTCGTACCAATCAATGTGAACTGGAAGTTTAAAATATTATTTATTTGCAAAATCTTGCAAATCAATTACCAGATGCATTTATTGATACAAAGAAAGTGACTAAGTAGTATATTCTAGCTGCAAATACTCAAACATGAATTGATATCCCTGTAGGACAGTTAACAAATGAATCTAAGATATGCCTGAAACGTGGTAGACCTGTCAGCTCAAAGGATATAACTCCCCGGAAGAGAAGAACCCAAGAAAAACTTGACACTTTAAAAGAGGCTATTAAAATGATTGATCAGTTTAAAATTGATAAATCTATAGCCTTAAAAGAGGCACAAATAATGCAGAAAGACCCTGAAGAGTCACATATTGAACAAGAAGCCTCCAAAGAGGCACATATTAAACAAGAAGCCCCTAAAGAGGCACAAGTACTTGAAAATTGTGAGATCTCAATAAGTTATGTATACACGGGAGAAAAATGGGATCGAAATAATATTATTATTAACAATATTTTTGCTTTCCAAGTGGCCTCCGATTTTATAAGAAATTATGGAGATCCTGAACTACGAAATATGGAAGAATGCCGACATAGAAATGATTGACCAAAATGGAAAGAAGCTATGCAGACATAGTTAAACTCATTAACAAAACGAGAAGTTTTTAAACCTGTAGTCCAAACACTTGAAAATGTAAAACCCGTTTGGTACAAATGGGTATTTGTATGAAAACGCAATGAGAATAATGAGATCATAAGATATAAAGCGCGATTAGTAGTACAAGGTTTCTCGTAGAGACTTAGTATTGGCTATGAGGAAACATACTCTCATGTCATTGACGCAATCACATTTCATTTCTTAATTAGTTTAGCGGTCTCAAAATGACTAGATATGCGTCTCATGGATGTTATTACAACATATTTATACGGATCCATGGATAATGATATATACATGAAAATCCCTTATGAATTTAAATTGCCTGAAGCAAATTGTACAAAGCCTCGTAGCATATATCCAATCAAGTTACAACGATCTTTGTATGGATTTAAAGCAATCTGGACTCATGTGGTGCAATCACCTTAGAAAATACTTGCTAAAAAAATGGTATATGAATAACCTATATGCCCATGCATCTTTATTAAGAAATCAGAAACCAGATTTGCAATTATTACAGTGTATGTTGATTACTTAAATCTTGTTGGAACTCCTGAAGAGCTCACAATAACAACAAATTACTTGAAAAAGGAATTTGAGATGAAAGATCTTGGAAAAATAAAATTTTGTCTCAACCTACAGATTGAGCATTTTCCAAATGGAGTTTTAGTACATCAATCAATATGCATTAAGAAAGTTTTAAAGCGTTTTTATATGGATAAAACACATCCTTCAAGTTCTCTAATGGTTATCCGATCACTTGATCTAAAAAAAGACTCATTTCATCCTTGCGAAAAAAATAAAGAATTACTTGGTCCTGAAGTACCATATCTTAGTGTTATTGGTGCACTTATATATTTTACCAATTGTACACGTTGAGACATTACTTTTTTCTGTCAATTTATTAGCAAGATACAATTTCGCTTCAACTCGAAGACATTGGAATGGTATCAAACATATATTGTGTTATCTTTGCGGAACTACTGATATGGGTTTATTTTACTCAAGGGAATCAAAACAACAATTGCTTGAATATGTAGATGCAGAATATCTTTCAGATCCACATAAAGGTAGGTCACAAACAAGATATGTGTTTAATTACAATGGTACTACTATTTCATGGAAATTTGTCAAACAAACAATGGTGACCACATCATCAAATAATTCAGAAATACTAGCAATTTATGAAGCAAGTCGTGAATGTATATGGTTAAGATCTATGATCTAGCATATTTGGGAATTATGTGAACTCTCCTCTATCAAAGGTGACCCAAAAATATTATTTGAAGATAATACTGCATGCATTGCACAAATAACAAGGGGTTACATTAAAGGAGATATAACTAAACACATTTCACTAAAATTCTTTATACACATGAACTCTAGAAGAGTGGTGAAATTGATGTGCAACAAATACGCTCAAGTGATAATCTAGCAGATTTATTCACAAAATCATTGTCAACCTCAACATTCAAGAAGTTAATACACATGATTGGAATGCGTCAACTCAAGGATATCAACATGAGGGGGAGTATGCTTGTAAAAAGGTTAGTGTACTGTACTCTTTTTCCCTTCATCCAGGTTTTGTCCTACTGGATTTTATTGGCAAGGTTTTTAACGAGGCAGTCCTAACATACCAAGAACAACTTAAAGAATTATAAAAATATTGTACTATTTTTCCTTCGCTAGGTTTTTCCCATAGGGTTTTTTTACTAGCAAGGTTTTAATGAGACATATTCTTATGATCATCCAAGGGGGAGTGTTATAAAATATGAGATTCTGTACCACTATGGTAACTTGTGGATAATTATTCATAAATATCTTTTTGTAACTCCCTATAAAATGGAATGATTTCTAATGAAATTCTATAGAGTTTTCTCATGCATTCTATTATCTTTTTTTTGTTTTCTTCTTCTATCACTTTGTTTTACAATAATAATTACTTTTTTTCTACTTCTACTTTTAAATAAGAATTAAAAACTACAATAAACATATTATATTTATTTTATAATTTATATAAAATTTGTATTTTAAGTCTTATAATTATTAAGGTTATGTTTGGTTTTTTAAAATTTAAAAAAAGAAAAAATAGAAAGGAAAAATAAGAAAAAAAAAGGAGAAAAAACTTATAATAATTCTTTTTTTTCTTTAATTATTTTGTTAATGATATTCAAATATAAGAAAATGATTTTTTTTTTTTTTTTTGGTATTTGTTTTGCTTTATTTTGATACTCTTCAAAAATCAAACATAGCCTAAAATTGAGATGTTTTTATATCAGGTGCGTCTTCCAATATTTTAAAGAAGCTTAAAATTGAGATGTTTTTTCATCTAATGCATGTCTTTTAATATTCTAAAGTGCTGGAGGGAGTTAAAAAATCAACTTTTAGGACTTGTTTGGTAATTATTTTAAAAAATAATTCTGAAAAATAGTTTATGAAAACAATTTTTGAAAAATAGTTTATGAGAACAGTTTTTAAAAATTATTCTTTAATTTTTGTAGAACAAAAGTTTGTTTGGAAACTTAAAAATATTTTTAACTTGTTTTTAATATTTTAAAAAAAATTATATATAGTATTTTGTTTTTTAATTATTCTATATATTTGTATAACTATTTCTTAAAATAACCATAAGAAAACAATTAAAATATATTATTTAAAAACACTCAATTTTTTATTCTTAGAAATATAAAACAAAAAAAGGTTTTGATTGTCAAACATATTTTTTATTCTGAAGAGTAGAAGACTTTTCTTAAACACAATTCACAAACAGAGCTTAACTTTCATGATGAGATTGATAACTTGGCTTTTGAGGTCTATAAGTTATTTATTTATTTATTTATGAAAAATATTTTAAAATTTATATTCAAATACTAAGAAGTCTTTATAAAGCCGTTTTTGATAAAAATGTTATATAGTAAAAGCGCTTTTATCAAACATAATCACGGCCACGGGCCCTCCGGTGCTTCTACGAACATGCTATGGAGATGGCTGTGATGCTTAGTACACCGCTGGCTCGAATGCATTGAGGTTAGACCTAGCTCACATGCTTCTGTCCAATGTTCCATTATTGACGGTGATGCTGACTGGGTTTCACTTTTGTAAGGATGTGCGTCTTTAATTTTTCTGAAAATTTAATGATTTTGCTTCTCCAAAGGCACATGATGATATGATTTTATTCCAAATCAATGATGTTTGCTACTTTTGTGATCGATTTGCCTAATAAATTTGTCTGTGATAAGTAAGCATTTTGCTCCCAATGGATTTTGACAAAAATATTGATTTTTTAGAGGATATTTATTAAAATATAATCATTTTTAAAATTATTTTATTTTTCTCAAAATCCCCGACCTGAAAATATCCTTTACATGAAAGTTTGGTGAAAAAGTTTAGTAAAATTTTCTATTTTTATTTTATTAATTTTATAAAAAAAAAGAGCTTTTGATTTTTAAAAAAAAAATTATATAAAAACCATGAAAATATTATTTGGTTATAAAATAATAAAGTAATGTTGTAAAATAATAAAGTGAAAAGAAAAAATAATAATAAGAAAAAGAAAAATAATGTAGGAGGAAAATTGAATAATTTTTTTTTCTTTATCTTGAGTTTTTTTTTTCTTATATATATTTACTGATAATATGATGTAAAATAAAAGAATGAGAAAAATAAAATAAAACAAATAAAAATACTCAAGGAAAATAGAATATCATTTATCTCCTCCTTTTATATAGATTGAGGAAGAGACTTATATTGATACATTAAAAAGTTTTATAATCCAATAAATTATCATATTTTAAAATAATATTTTTTTAAAAATTCTATTTTAACTTACAAAAAAAATATTTTGTATTTGATAAAATATTTATATTGATAATATTTTTAAAAAAATATAAATATATATATAATTTTAACATTAACTAGAACTTTAAACTATATGGTTGAAAACCAATACAGAAATATGACATCATACAATACATAAATAAAACAAAATAGGCAAACAAACAAATCAACAAGAGTGGGCCTCTCATGGCTCATAAAATAACCTAATTAATTACCCATGAGCCACGCCTCAAGTGGTGGAAAGACAATGAATATGGAGCTTTTTGAGGTGCAAACAAATGTCCACTGTTGTGGGCATGTTTCAAACTCCTCTCTTCTTCTGCATCTTCTTTCTTTACGAGCTTGTTTGATCTCCTGAAAATTCTGATAGTTGGGTTTGTCTTCTTCTACTTGTCCATTTTGGATAATGTATTAAGTTTTCTGAATCAAAGAGAAGAAATCTTGAAGCTGACTTCTCCACTTCCATGCCTGTTTGGTTAATTGGGAAAAAGGTGTAGGAATAAAGGAGAAAGTTTGCGCATTTTCCTTTCCTTTCCCGTCGACCAAACTGAGTCCTTTTGGTGCAATTTGATGGGGTTTCTGTCTTTCATGAGCTAACACTAAATGGGTCGGCTTTAAATCTTTAATTTTGATTACTGATTTGCTTAAACCGCTGTTGCATCGGATCTTTGACTCTATCCATTTCTCAGAGTTACCAATTCTTTTATCTTGCTGGGGGCTAACAGGCTCCTAGGATGGGGTATTTCTAGCAAATTTTCAACGATTTTTTCGATGTTCTGAAGCTTGTTCCTTGTGGGGAAGATCTGATAAGGCGGTTGATCAAACTTAAAGAGCATTATGGTTGGTGAGGGTGGTGGTAGCTCCATCAGGGTGGGCACAACCGGGAAGATCAGTGTTCTGATGACAAGGGAACTGGAATCCACAAGATGTGAATCATCAGAGACACCAGTGTCTTGTAGAAGAAAATGCCAAACTGGCCCTGTCTCGGTTTCTTGTGGCACTTATGCAAGAAGACAACACCGAAGAACTACGGGCAATGGCAAGAGCTCTGGTGGCAGTCCAAGGAGTTCCAGTCAGGGCAGCCATGGAAGCGCCCACAGAAAAACTTGCAACTCTAGACTGCCAGCCTGTCGCGTTCCTATTCTCAGCTCTGATGAGGTTTCTTTTGATAGAACTCCTGATAGAAACTGGCCTGGTAAGAAAGGCTCTTGTGTTGTTGAAATTGTGGACCTCAACTGTGGGAATCCTGAAATAGGTTGGTCTAGCCCCATGGCCAACCGGCTCAAGAAGTTTGGTTTCTCAAGGCTCTCTCAGACCATAAACTAATCCTGCAGCTTGGCCTCATCAAGTTGAATCCCATTCAGCTGGCTACAACCCACTGCTTTGTTTACAGAGCCCCCTTTCTTCTTTGTTTCTTGGGGGTTATCGATTATGGTCTTAAACCTTGACTTCTTTCTGTCTTAATTTTTCTCAGATTCTGCTCAAATAATTTGATTGTTGTCTTTCTCAAGGGTTTTGTTTCTGTTGCAGCCTTTGTTTGAGGGAAACCGAGGGCTGATGTGCAGCCTGTGCAGCCTTCATAGGGCATGGTTTTTAGGATTTGAGATAGGTTCTGAGCTTGGCTTCAGAGTATTGGTTTTGATGTCTTGTCTTAAGTGGGAGAAGGATTCAATCTGTTACATTTATGATTTAGTCTTGTACCTCTGTTTCAATGGAGGATGAGATCATTGAGTTCATGTTTCTTAATCAAAACTTGCAAGTTGAAAGCATTACACTTTCTTTAATCACTTGCCCCTTTGGCTCCTTATGTGGGGAAATGATCTCTCGACCATTTATGCAAATATTCTGTGGAAGTTATCTTCATTGTGCCAAAAGAAGAAGCGAAACTATCTTTGCTGTCTGACCCTTGGTATCGTTTTAGTTCAAATGGCATGGTCTGATACATTACACCGTGAAAGAGGGGTGATAAAGCTTTAGGTATTAGTTCTGCATGAAATTCTAACCTTGAGGGACATGTCTGCAATGCTAGCACTTTGGATTTTACACCATTTGGGTCAATTGCTACAAGAATCGAACTAAAAAAAATTCAGTTTTCTACCAAATGCTGATTATAACACGTCTTAAAAGGAATTGAAGTTCAGTCCACCTAAAATTTGCTATGCTAGGCATTGTAGTTGTTTTCTTCAGAATGATATTAATTTTAGTTAACAACTCTTTGATCTGCTCCTTGCCGCTGAAGTTCAAGCAGCTGTCCACAAAGAAATACAGCTAGATAAGAATACATGGATCAGAAACAAGAGGCATCCACACTTCAGACGTTTCTTCTTAATGAAAGACAGATTACAGGAAGTTGGACAAAAATTTTAAATTACAAGAGTACCAACCGGCTCTTCCCTTTCTGAAACAACCTTCCATTCAACCATGACCATGTTCAATTCCCACAGAAGGAAAAGAAAACAACAAAAAAATGCAAGGAATTTCTTCTGCTATCTTTTCATTTGGTAGATAATTTCTTCCATTGCCAGTACATAAGATGAAGATGTTGCATATTGGCAAGCACGAATTGAGGAAGTAAATAAAAACAAAACTGAAATGAAACAAGTGGGGGAATACCAGTATTATTTCTTCTTCCCTGCTTTTCCTTCCTTTCGTCTTACAATTTCATCAGCATATTTCACACCCTTACCTTTGTAGGGTTCTGGGGGTCTCCATTTCCTAACTGAAGCAGCAAATTGACCAATGTTGCATTTATCATATCCACTAACAATGATTCTGGTGTTGTCTTCCACCTTCACTTTTAGGTCACCAGGGATTGGCATCCTAACTGGATGAGAAAACCCGAGATTGAGTACCAAGTCTTTTCCTTCAACCGTTGCACGATACCCAACACCAACTAATTGAAGTCTCTTTTCAAATCCTTTAGATACTCCCACCACCATGTTGTCAGTAAGAGTTCTGAAGAAAATAATTTAAATAGTGAATTATTAAAAAAGCTAGGGTGGACATGTTTTTACAGATTGTATCATGCCAACTATTCCATATAACAAACCTAAAGAATTTGAAGAAATACGCGACTACTCTTGAAAATGAATCTGGTAAATAGCCTAAGATAAGCCAATCAAATGCTTGAGGATTTCAAATCTGAGAGAAGCTGGTGTACATGATTACCATATCATAATGGTAAATGAGTATCGAAATGAATTTCAATAAAGCACCTTCTCAGCCTGCAATTATTTTAATGCAGCCTACAGCTCCCAATGATAAAATGCCAAATGCCAATGAGTATGAGTTATAGAGAGAGAGAGAGAGTTTTCCAGGACTAAATTCTTGCTTCATGATATCAAATACATTCTAGATGTTGTCCACAAGTCGACACTACAAAGTAAAATATTATGAACCCAGCTTTTATATATATCATTAAGCATAATTCTAGAAAGATAGGAAACCTTGGTCAATTAGTTACACTGGCCATGGAAAGAAAACCACTGAAGAACAAATTAGGAATTGCATAACAAGTGACATAATTTGTTTTCCCTATCCTTTTTGGCACAATTTGGCGGCCGTCGTATCACCGTGTGTGCTTTGGTGCGCCCCTTTTGGCGTTTTAACACTATTTGCACTTACCTATCAAAAAATATTTTAACATAGGTTCCTACAGAAAACATGAAGAATTTGTTTGAATTGGTTTCTGAGAAGCCAAAAGCTCGATCTTAAGCTCAATAAAAGTTTTTGTACCTATTTGGCAAAACTTTTTAAAAAGAGCCTATGGCTTAAAAAAGAACTTAGAATGGAAACCAATAAAATGCTGCTTATTATAGAAATTTTATTTAGACTTATGCAGGAAGGTATTTCATGTTCAATGCAACTTTTATATACAAGCATTATCTTTTAAAATTTATGGTTTGGGCTTGGCTAAAGTAAAAAAACAGAAAGCTATCCTGAACTAAAACTCCAGGGAGGGGGAAGAATCAAACCAGTATTCAAGGAAGGGTTCTATCAAAGTCATAACTGAAGAAACTTTCAGCGTAAGTAAAAGTAGATAAATGAGTTCACCTGAATAAACCATGCATTTGGTTAGCCCTTCTAGTTTCAAATGCCTTTTTTACAGTTAGGAGGCCTGACTCATCCTTCTGAACCTTCACTTCTCGTGGATAAGTCCTTGAGAGCTCCCCAAGAGGGCCTTTTACTTTCAAATCCTGGCCTTCCAATGTAATTGTCACATTGGATGGCACTTCAATTGGTTTCTTCCCAATTCTCGATTCCTTACATTCAATAGTCTTCCTCAGAAATCCAACACGAGTGACAGGAACGCTGGAAACATAGATTCCATTTCTCTCACCCAAAAAAGCAGATCTCAAGTTGCTGAAACATGATAAGCGAAAGTCTGTATCAGAATTTCAGAATATAATCTACTCTTAGCCAGTCAGTTTACCACCATAATAATAACAATACTGTAAATACCTTCTCGCTACTTCTAGTTCACAACTGCTATACTAGTCTCTAGGATAGCAGCTTGTTTTTTAATGCAAGGTTTCGGCATCGTCATTTTTTTTGGTTATTATTAATTCACTTACTGATTGTGCAAAATCAAATTCCAAAATCCACCTCTGAATTTCTTATCCATTGCATTTTTACAGTACTGCACGTGTGAATAAATTATCAAACACAAATCCCATGTCATTTAGGGGGAAAAAGGCCTTTCAAATACTAGGGTGTGTGAAACACCAAAGAACTAGCACATACAGAATATCAGTAGAAAAGATACTCTATGTTCAATCCAGATCATTTGCCTTCTCAAAAATACCCCCGGTGGCGCTTCACTCAATTTAATCTAACCCCATTAGCATCACAATCACCATGTGAATGAAGAATTAAAAAGTTTTAAAAATAAAAACAAAATAAAATAACAATTCCATTAGATGATTTCAGTCTTCATAAGCACTTGTTTTTCCAAAAACATTTTCAAAAGTCTGCAGTCATTCAAAGGATTTGATGGAAACCAAATTCCAAAATTCCTAATCAACCTTATTTTTTAGTAAACTTAAACAAGCTAACGAAATTTACGAAACCCATTAGTTAGCAAGTCTCTACCCCTTTTCTTAGCCTAACAAAAATGAAGGTACCTGTAAGGGGCAGATATTCTGCATTCATCAAAATGAGTTTTCCAAAATTTTCTATATTTGAAACTATTCCCCACTGCCCATTACGCAGTTCACTGTTTCCACCCATTTTCACACATTAGAAAGTTCTTCCACATTGGGCTAAAAAATCCCATCTCAAACTCCTGTAATTCAATGACTAACCAGCCATCAACAATCTACAACAAATACAAGGTATAAAAATGAAGATCAAAACTCACTACAATGCAGATTAAAACCCTCTAAATTTTCATAGAGTTTCATCAAAATTACAGAAAATTGAAATGAGAAAATGAACATTTGCAGGAGAATGAAAAAAGGAAAAAAAAAAAAAAGAAAAACCATCCCTGCCCACCCCATGGGAAAGAGAAGTTGTATGAGTACAATAAAAGTTCAAATTAAAGGAAAGTGAGGGTTACGCTTAGGGTTTTGACCTGGTTTGGAAAGACGGAGTGATTGAAGACGCCATTTTTCACAGCTTCTCTGTGCATCTGCTGGTTTCTCTTACGCGGCCTATCCACAAGGCTCGTTATCCGACCAGCGATTGATAAAATGACGAAATTACCCTCCCTGGACTTCTAATTTCCAGGGCTAGCCTTTTGTTGGCCCATGGGCTCGAGAATGGCAAGCCCAATGGGCCAACAATATTGGAGGGCTATTTATGGGACAGGCGCCCATATAATAGGATAAAAATCCATCCAATTATTTATTCCCCTCTTAATTATAAATCAAAATTTTATTATTTTAACTCATTTTAATAACTATTTTTTCCAAATTTAAAAAAATTAATAAATTGTCATTGGTTGATTGTTATGATTAATTTATTGAAATTAAAAAATTAGTAAATTGCTTCTTAGCCATCTATCTCTTTTCTTTAATGATTTATCGACCTTTAAATATATTTTATAAAAATTTAATTATATTTTATTAATTTGAAGCTCACTCAAATTTTTTTTCATTTTCAACGACTTAAATCGGTTAAATTGAAACCAAGTAAATCAACTTAGATTGATTAGAGTCAATTAATTTCTTTTATGTTCAATTTACTTGATTCTTAATACATGAAAATCAATTCAATCGGCTCGATTTTGTTTTAATACTCAAAATCAAACTGATTAAACCGTGTACACCTTTGATTGAGAAATAAGACTTTTAAGAACAAATGAAATAAAATAAAAAAATATGGAAAAATTAATAGAAAGTCTCGATTTTAAGTCATGTCCCATCCATGAGCATGGGATGTTGTTAGAACTTATTTGGGACTCCACATGGCTCAAGCAAGGAAGTACATTTTTGGGGAAGCAAACAGAATAAGTAATTATATAATTACTCATCTTGATCATATAATAGAAAGATGTAGTATTCAAAAATGGAATGTTACTACTTTGCATAAGTAGCTAAATTACTATTCAAAAGTGTTTGGTGTTTATCAGCAAGGAGTCATGTTCATGTACTCAGACGTGTGATTCCCATCAAAGGCCCCAAAGTCCATTTCCAACTACCCTTTCTTCCTTTATTTCAAAAGAAAGCATGATCATTGTGTTACTTTGCCCCCCTTTTTTCCCCCTTTTCTCTTTTTCTTTTTTAATGGCAATCCTCCAATTCCACTGGCCCCACCTTTCTTTGTCAAATCAATTTGCCACTAAGCATTTGCCCATGTTTAAAAATCAATCAAATTTGTCATTATTATTCCTAAGATTTTTTTTGACAGATCAAGGCCCAGTTGGAGATTAAAAAATGGAGTCATCCTCAGGTCATAATGGCCCAAGTGTCAGCTTGGCAGGTTCTGGAAATACCACACTTAAATCACTGTCGGAACAAATTTAAGTATGGGAAAGTTGAGGGTTGAAGTTATGCCATTTTTCTAAGTCAGTTTATCTGTTATTTTCAAACCCTGAACGCTTGTACATAGGAATGGTGGTTGTACAGTCTTTTTTTTTTTTTTTACCAATCTTTGGAATGCTTAAGTATTTCTTTCTCTACCATTTTGGATATGTAATTCTTGTAATGGAGGTCATTTTCCTATGGATAAGGGGTAGTAAAGGTGATGAATTTCATTCGTAAGAAAGAATAATGTGGATTTGAAGTAGGGAATGAGGAGCCTCTTCAATCCTCATCTTTACAGTTCAGGTGTATGTGAAAAGTACACAGTATGATGCTTTTTCTTCTTCTTAGAGCTTTCTCTTCTCATTTATCACTTGGGGGCTGTGGCTTTGCCCAGCTTCCTTTTGGGTTCTTCTTGTCCCCTCTCCCTCAAGAAATTAGATTCTCACTTGTATACTGTACGAAATGATTTTTACAGCACTAATAAATATCAACTCCACATGTCCTTTTTCTTCAAAGTCCTCCTTTGAAGTCTTTGAAAAAGTAGTGTTCCAGTGCTGCTGCCACATTTTCTCAATTTTAAACCTGAAACAGTTGGTGGGGTTTCTCCAATTCAAAGGCTGAAGTGTCAAATTCATTGGGTTCCTTTGTTTTTTTCTTTTTATACCTGAGGTTTATCCTCCAATTCAGTTCTGGGGTACCTTGCCATAAGAATGTATTATAAACCCAGTTGGATTCAGGGCCCTGAATCTTTCTTGTGAACAATTTGGGCGTTGGTTCATATAGCTCAACCATGAGGCATGTTGTGGCTCTGCCCCTAGCTTTATGGGTATGGGTTATTTTTCATGGTTCTGTGCTCTGCCAGAGACCTGCAGTTGTGAATATTGGTGCAGTTTTCACCTTTGATTCAGTTATCGGCAGACCGGCGAAAGTGGCTATGAAAGTTGCAGTTTCTGATGTTAATTCAGATCCAAGAATTCTCAATGGAACTGAACTGAACCTAATCATGGGGGATGCAAAGTGTAGTGTGTTCATGGGCTGTATTGCTGGTACCTTCAAACTTTACTTTCTGTTATTATTCTTGTAATTGCCTAATTATAATTTTTTTTTTCCAATTCTGTTATGCAAGTAATTTTAGTGAGGAAGAATTGCTCCAAACAGTTGGAAATCTTGATTTTAACATTTTGTCAATGGTTTATAGCAATTGTAATTAAAATTTTCACTTTGGGGATGATGCAAAATCTATCAACTTAACTGAGATTTCGCATTCTTTTTTGGTCGGATTCTTCTTAATAAAGTGTGTCTTGTGTTTGCTCTCTCATGAACATACTTTATAGCATTAATCCTTGTAATCTAGTATGGGGAAAGTACTTGTAGCTTGGGCTAATTTTATAAGGTGACTCTAAAATATCTGCCCAAAGAAAATGAAAGAAACTTGGAAAGTAAACGTTTGACGTAGCTTCAAAGTTCAAATTCAAGGAACCCAACTTCTCTCTATAAAACATTGTCCACTGCTGATTGAATTTCTAAAACTAAACTGAATTGATAATTTCATTAGGGGAAAACCCAAGGAACCATGCTAATTTAGTGTTAAGAGGCTTGATCACAACATTTTTTTCTGTGGTAAGAGCACGTGAACAGTTTTTGTGATAATTTGTACTAATGCTGTTGATGGATGTATTATGGAGTCAAAACTAAGAAATTGGATTTCTCCCTGCAAACTACATTATCTTGTTCGCATTTTTTTTGTCAGCATTTCAGGTACTTGAGAGACGAGTACTGGCTATAATTGGGCCACAGTCCTCCTCAATAGCTCATATGATTTCTCAGATTGCTAACAGTCTCCAAGTGCCTCAAATCTCATATGCTGCCACTGATCCGACTCTCTCTGCCCTCCAATTTCCTTTCTTTCTTCGTACCACACATAGTGACTCGTATCAAATGGCTGCAATGGCTGATTTGATTGACTATTATGGGTGGAAGGAAGTTATTGTAATTTTTGTGGATGATGATTATGGGAGGAATGGTATGGCTGCTTTAGACGATGAGCTTGAGAAAAGAGGGTCAAAGATTTCTTACAAGTTGCCTTTGCCTACAGAATTCAATGTCAGGGACTTCACTGAAATGCTCAATAAGTCCAAATTGATTGGACCTCGAGTTTATGTTGTTCACGTTAACCCTGATCCCAGTTTTAGAATCTTTTCCATAGCTCAAAAACTTCAAATGATGACCCGTGGCTATGTTTGGTTGGCAACAGATTGGCTTTGTGCTACTTTAGATTCATTCTCACCAATGAATCAAACTTCACTCCGTTTCCTCCAAGGGGTAGTTGGACTTCGTCAACATATTCCACAATCCAGGAAGAAGGATGCTTTTGTGTCCCAGTGGAGAAAAATGCAGAAAAAAGGGTTAGTAAGTTCTGGATTGAATACGTATGGACTTTATGCTTATGACACTGTGTGGGCGGTTGCATATGCAATTGATAAGTTTTTAAAGGAAAATGGCAATATATCATTTTCTGCAAGTGATAAGTTACATGATATGAGAGCAACTCAGTTTGGGAAGCTAGAAGTTTTTGATAATGGAAATTTTTTGCGTGAACAATTACTGCAGATAAATTTCACTGGTTTAACAGGTCGGATTCAATTTGATCCAGAAAGGAATGTCATAAATGGTAGTTATGATGTCATTAATATTGTCCACACAGAAATTCGTGGGGTTGGTTATTGGTCTAATTATTCAGGTCTCTCAGTGCTACCCTCAGAAGATCTCAAAGGTGAACAAAATAGAAATTCCCTTCTAGATCAGAAGCTTCGCATTGTTACCTGGCCTGGTGGAATCACAGAAAAACCACGTGGTTGGGAGATTGCTGCCAATGAAAGACCGTTGAGACTCGGGATTCCAAAAAGAGCCAGTTTTGTTGATTTTGTAACAGAATCGAACACCAGTCACAAAGTCCAAGGATACTGTATTGATGTGTTTAATGCAGCACTGAAGCTAGTCCCATATAATGTTCCACACACATTCATACCATTTGGGGATGGTCGGTCCAATCCTCATTATGATGAGCTTGTGCAAAAGGTTGCCGATGATGTAAGTAAAATATGTTGCTTTCTGTGAGTTATTAACAACCAAAAAGAGGCCTAAGCTCACCCCATGGTTTTTAGGGCAAGAATGTTCAAGAACATGCAAAACATGCTGGAATTATGGAGTCACCATAGAAAGGTCCTGCCTAAAAGACCTGTCCAACCAAAAAAAAATCCAAATGGATGTTGCTATCCATTTAGAGTGCATTTGGGAGTGATTCTAGAAAGCGTTTCTAGTATTTTTAACACTTGAATGATAAATTTTTTTAAGTATTATAAATAATAAAAGCGCTTCCTAAAATCACTAACAAACGGGTTCTTAATCTTTTACCATTTGTTTTGCGTGGACAGATAATGTGTTGGAAAACTTTGGGAAAAAAGAAAAAAGCAACAGTTGTATGGTCATGTTTTTCTGGTAAATTTTGGCATATAGGAGATCCATGGAATGGTGGGTTTCCACTCTATATGCTGATTTTATTTGGAACCCAATTCTTAGAAGTATGAATTTCATTGTTATCCTGTTTTGATTATTGAAATTTGGGTGGCAGGTGTTTGATGGAGTTGTCGGGGACGTTGCAATTGTTACAAATCGGACAAGGATTGTGGACTTCACTCAGCCTTACGCTGCGACTGGTCTTGTCATAGTGGCTCCTGTCCATAACACAAAATTAAGTGCATGGGTCTTTCTTAAACCATTTACAGTTGAGATGTGGTGTGTCACTGCAGCTGCTTTTGTGATGATTGCTGTGGTAATTTGGATTCTTGAGCATCGTGTCAATGACGATTTTAGGGGTCCTCCTAAGAGGCAGCTCATCACAATGTTCCTGTAAGTCTCCCTGATTGTTTTTACAAAAACTCATCCTTGGCGCTCATGGTTTTATATGTACATGTATACTATGTACAATGAGGCTTCTAAGCTGCATCTTTTAAATCCAATTTGTGCTTAACCTCACATTCAACCATTTTATTTATGTTGCAGGTTCAGCTTTTCAACACTATTCAAGACAAACCGTAAGGAAATTTTAGCCTCGTCAACCTGATTAATTCTTTTTAGCTATCTGTTTGTGTTTCTATAATTGAAAATTCGGTAATTAAATAGCTAAAAACCTCCTCAAAAATTGCTGCGTTATTTTTCTCTAAGAGCCTACTAATAGAATCTTAAATCGAACAGGTGTCCATGCATATATATAGAAAAACTCTACACCAATTTCCTTTTGAATTTTGCAATCTAAAATACAAAATCAGCTCAACTCTTTCAATTCCATTGGAAAGTGACTCTAATTGTTTTATGCTGATCTTGAAAGTCCATCTATACATTTAACTTTATGCTCCTTACCTCAAGTATTCTCAGATGTAGAATTTATGCCAGAAATTAAACTATGCACACATAAAGCAAAGCTAACGTTATCTGTCATTTTATAAGTTCTACTTAATGAATTTCTCGAGGAGCAAATCATTGTACAAAACAATTTGGCAGACATGATCTTTATCATGTGTGATGTAATATGCAGAATAGAGTCAGTTTATGAAAGTTATATTTTAATATCCCTATTGGTTAAATTAAATTATTTGTAGTTCTAAAATTTTCATACTATTTGTTGTTAATTTGATAGTGTTTAGTTATCCCCTATCTTTTTAACGAATTTTATTTCTTATTCAAGAAAAGGAGAGGAAAGAACTTCTGTGTCATCCTGTTGCCACCTTGATCGCAAAACAGAATTATGGCGTTCTTGGGAAATTTGATAGTTTTTCATGTTGTCAATTGTGTTACAGAAGAAGATACCAGAAGCACATTAGGACGGATAGTGATGGTGGTATGGCTTTTCTTATTGATGGTAATCACATCGAGTTATACGGCTAGCTTGACTTCAATCCTTACGGTCCAGCAACTTTCATCACCCATCACAGGAATTGACAGCTTGATTGCAAGTGACTTGCCTATTGGTTATCAAGTAGGGTCATTTGCCTTCAGCTATCTGAGGGACAGTCTTTACGTACACCAATCAAGACTTGTTTCTCTAGGCTCCCCAGAAGCATATGAAATGGCATTGCGAAAAGGGCCAAAAGGTGGAGGGGTGGCTGCTATCGTAGATGAGCTTCCATATGTGGAGCTGTTTCTAGAAAAGCAGAAGGATTTTGGGGTTTTTGGGCAAACATTCACCAAGAGCGGCTGGGGATTTGTAAGTAGCTTTGTTTACGAGCAGATACACGAGTTCATATGTGCGTAGTCAAATGAATGATTTACTTGACAAAAGCTTTTTAAATCACAACTTCAAGCATACAACAATAAATGGACTGCAGTCTCGCTTCAAGGGGCCTTTGGCATTCATATGCATGTAATCTGCACAACTATGAATTGGGGTTAAACTGCCTATGAAATCTCATATACTAAGTTGAACCAGTTCTTTTATTAGTTTTTTTTTTCTTCTGTCACTAGGGCAAATTGATCTTCCCAGTGTCTACTTCATTGCAATCACACATTATCACTGTACATGTGGTTTATTTTAGTTGTTCTATTAATTAAAGATGAAGTTCATTAGACTTTTAATAGTTTGGCATATGGTCTTGGACATTTTATTTTTTTCAAAATCATGCTCTCTAACTTGTGGGGAAACTATGAATTTTCTGTATTGGCTTGATCCATGACATTGAGGTTTATTAAATCACAATGTATCTGAAACTCTAGAATGAATTTCAGAAGAATTTTGTTTACAGCATCTCATTGCATTTCCCATTAATTTTCTTCCCTATGATAAATCAGGCTTTTCAAAAAGACTCTCCACTTGCCGCTGACCTATCAACTGCAATCCTGAGACTTTCTGAGACTGGAACACTTCAGAAGATCCATGAGAATTGGTTTTGTAAGATGGGTTGTCCTGGATGGAGGAGACGGAAGTCTGAACCTAACCAACTCCATATGATCAGCTTCTGGGGTCTATATCTTTTATGTGGTTCTATTACACTTATTGCACTCCTAGTGTTTCTGCTACGAACCATTCGCCAGTTTGCCCGGTACAAAAGGAAGAAGCCAATACAGATAGGCGATTCTCCCTCGGTGTCATCAAATACCCGCTGTTCCCAGGTCATTTACAACTTCTTTGACTTCATAGATGAGAAGGAAGAAGCCATCAAGAAAATGTTCAAGCAGCAAGAGAATCCCCAGCCTCAGGTGAGCTAATCAATGATATAATTACTAGTACAATTTGAATATTCCAGTGTTAAGAGACTAATCAAGTATATAGATGATCTTTTATTACTTCTCAACTGGTATTCAAAAAGTATGTACATCCATATTTGCCTACCTAAGTTGTAATATAGTAATCTTTCCTTGCTTATGTTCTGATTTCATTAGGATATTTGGTTCAGACAGTTGGGATTAATTAGGAATTTATGGGTCCTCCATGGAGTACCACCTCACTAGTCCTCTAGGAAATGATTGATGAAATGGTTGAAACACCACTATCATCCACGAGTTTCATGAATTAAATTTACAAATGCATGTAATCATATGTAAAGAAAAAAACATTGCTGCTTCCATGATTGTATACACATTCACACTGATGCCCCTTAGTTTCCCACTCTTCCCCTCCATGACACAGACTGTTGGAGTAGCCGGTGAATAAATCGTAGGAGTTGGGTTGAAAGTCTCCTTAGGAGACACTGTGTATGGTCTATTCTTTTAGCCCAGTAAGACTGCTAGAGAGCTGAACTCTGGTCTTGGTAGTTTTGTTTGTTTATAGAGATATTTCTACCATGTTACATGTCTTTGTATTTTTGTTCCCTTGTGGAGAGATCAGATGCCATGTTTCTTCTTTTCCAAAAGCGTCTCTTTGAAAAACACATCATTTCACACTCTCTGCAGGTAGGGCACACTGTCTCATCTCATACTCTTTCTTTAAAGTTGTAAGTGCATATATGCATATTATACATATGATACTTTTACTGAAGGATTGTCTTTGAAAGTGGGTTTTGTCCTTTCACACTAGGAGATCATTGTTGAATAGGCATAAATATCTCTCACAATTTTTGTCTTTACCCACTGTTCATTTCAAGCCTGTGCCACTCTTTATACTCTTTTTTGGTTTTTTGGTTCAAGATATCACTTTACACTTCTTTGATAAAGATTTTTACACCCATTTGATGAAGATTGATGTGGGGCATTTGTTTCATGGAGATAAATTCTAACTTGGGCTAGGATTCATTTTACACCTCTCTTTTTAATTCTTTAATTTGTTCTTCAGAATAATTTGTGTGGTAAGAGTTGGTTTTCCTTCAATTGTAGATGCTCAACTTATCAACACTTTGATCATCCAATGTGATGTAACATTCTGACTTCAGCACATACGTCCTTGTAAGATATAGGCCGAGTCATCGACCATATCCAGATACTCGCAAATAAGACTAGATATAAACAAATGAGACCAAGATATAAAGTAATGAAATTAAATTCTTAATCAATCAATCAATCTTCTTAAAAACAAGATTCTAATACCATATTAGATAATCAATTTTTCTAAAAATTTGAGTTTGTAAGATTTTGATCTTATCTCAATACAAACTTGGATACATGTGTTAGATCTAATTGCTCCCCATGTGGTCAGATCTAATTGCTTCCACTTTTTTGGTATGTTATAAAGTGAAGCCCTTTGTGATTAGACTCGCCACTTGGAGGTATTACTTTATTAAGTGATAAGGTTGCTATGGATTTATTTGAACAAGAAAATATCTTCATAAAATTATTTGATTGATGTATATAGATAAAAAGGTATCTCCTTAAAAATATTTGATGTAATTTTTTCTTAGAAAATTTTAATAAAAAGGGAATATGAGAATCATTGCATTTGAAAAGGATTTCTAAGTTTCATTAGAGTTTTCCTCTTTGATTAAATCTATAGAATAATATTAATATCATAAAAGTTTTATAAAATATAAATAATTTTCCCTATCAAAATCAAATTATATATTCTTCTATAAATACCATTATGAATTCTTTTAGGTCAGTCTAAATTGGTTTTTGATAATTCAAAGACCCTTTCAATACTCCATATAAACTTTTCTACTTATTTGACTAATTTTCTTCGAGAAGTTTAATATAAAAGTTAAACAAATATTGCTTCTTATAAAAGCTCTATTTTAACATACCAAAGAAGTTGTTTTTTTAACTTTAGGTTCGATTTCTAACTAAAACAAAAGAAAAAAAAAACCCCGAAATTATCTCAAACCACCTCTTAATAAAATTACTCAAATAAGCTATTTTCCAACCATTCCAAAAATTAAGAAATTGAGATTAATTTGAGGGCAACATTGTCTCTAGGTGAATAAAATGGTGGGGCATCACAAGCAAAGGGGACCTGACCAAGCTAGTGGCAGAATCATTGATTGAAGTAAAGCAATGAAAAGAAGAAAAGTGAAATAGAGAAAGCTTAATGTTCCCCACCTACAAGTTCAATGTCCCCCCTCCCATATACTATATTATTAAATAAAAATTTACTTTGTTACTGACCCTAAAATCTTACAATTAAACTCCAAAAGTGAAATGGTAAAAGGCTATAATGGGTAGGCCCATAAAATAACTAGATCCAAAATTGACTTAGTCTATGTGTCTCATTTAAATAACTAATGTTAGCCCCACACCAATTGTACAAATTTGACTTTTCACATAGTCTTAATCCCATAATTAGCTTGTTGTTACTATACCATAATGAGGCTTCTTAATCCCATAATTAGCTTGTTGTTACTATACCATAATAAGGCTGCCTAAACCACTTTCAAATCATTTGTAATCAATGTTTGATGTGAGATGGATACTTTGAAAGCTTTAGTGATGAAGAAGACTCAAGCAAGTATGCCAAATGATTTGAGAAATACTTCACATATATTAAAACTAATATGAAGATGAAAATCTAAATTTTAATTCAGATGTTTTTATTTAATTAATGCTTTATTTTCAAGATTTTTTTTCCTTATCAACACTATTGTAGAAAAGCTAAAGAGTAATGGAAAGGGAATTATGAAAAATGATTCAAGTAAAAACATCTCTAACAATTTTTATTAATGAAACATATAAAATTTGTAATTTATTATCCTCTTACCTAATGTACATTACGATGATTCATTCGAATCGAAATAAGAGTCCAATTACACTGTATTATTAATATCTATATTATATATTTGAAAGAGAAAATATTAAACTCCTTACTTTTCTCGTAGTACAGTCCTTTTGTCGATGAATTCCCCTTTTTCTCGATGTATAAAGACAAGATGCAGACAAAATATAGGATTGATACGAACACTTTATCATGTAAGTAAACGTTTTTCATATTGCTACATGCTTTTAATCTTCTCATCATCATTGATAAATTAATTTTTAACCCTTTATAGAAATATTACCCATGAAATACTACAAACTAAAAATAGCCTAAAAACATCTATAAATTTCTTGAAAGTGTAGAACTAACATGGAGGGGCCACCATCCTGGTAGAGACCGTACACCTTGTATATGCTGACGTAGTACGTAAAAGAATCAGATTAAAGCAGGGATGCTGATATTCATTATTCACATATTCCCTGATTATCCCCCAGCCCACATTCAAGGAAAGATTGTCCTCCATTCTAATCAACTGACCATCTAAATTCAAAATAAACACTATGCTCGTATTCTATTCTATGAATTATGCCATAAAACACATCAACCGAGTGTCAAATTGGGCCCCCACAGAGAAGCAGTCGAAAGCAAAAACTTGGTCCCACATCGGATTCCATACTCTCTGTTGTCCCTCTCTCCAATTCCAAGTTTAGCGACTACACATAACTAATTTCCAGCCGTTGGATTAGAATACAATTACATCGTCTGGAGATTATTGCTTGATTGATATATATCAGATGTCGGAGTTGAGTACCATCCGAGAAGCACAAGCTAAATTGCATGAATTTGAGGTGATTAGGCGGGACCCATGATAGTCTTTTGCCAATGTAGCATATTCTTTAGAGGCTGGGCCAATGACCCTTTTCTAATTTTTTTTATTTTTTTATTTTTAAATTTGCTTTTAGTTATAAAATCATAGAATATATTTATATACACAATTTTTTACTGAACAGTGTGAATCCACATGTTTCACGCTAGACTCCTTTGGGCCCTCTCTGTGTGATGACAACTCCTGATGAGAGGTATGTGATCCAATCTCCCTAGATTTTTTTCCAGCTTTCCAGTTGACATGGGTTTTGGTCTATATTTTATTGTAGGGAAAAAAAAAAAAAAATACAGTTGAGGGGTTCTCACTTCCCATAGTGTTCTAAAGGGGGAAAAAGAAGGATTCTTTACTGAGATTGCAAGAATTTTTGAGATCTCTAGTTTGGGCTGTTGAGTGTGGAGTGCAGGATTGTACGGGAGGCCTTATCTATATATGGAGTTCATGCCATCTTAGGGTGAGTGATACTCTCTCCAGGCTGCCTGCCTCTGGGTATCGCTTTTAATATTGTTTTTTTTTTTTTTTTCAGAAAATTATTATTAATCCATGCATGTCGGTTGTTTGGTACACAGTTGATTCTTGGTTTTACAACTTGGATTTTCTATTTATTTATTTAGGGTTGTTTGTGTGTTTTTATTTTACTTCTTATTGTATGGCTTGCTGAGGTAAACTACACTGATGGGCATTTTGAAAATTGAAATCTGAGGGAGTTTTTGATATCCCAATGTTCAATCTTCTTGTTGTGCTTCTTCTGCTGATTTCGCATATGGGTATCAGTATATGGTGCCCAAGGTCTTATAGCCTAGATTTTAGGTCCATATTATTGGATATTTGGCTGTTATCTGGTGTTGAATCTTCATCTTCTGGGTATCATCCTGAATTTGATTTGGGTTGCTGAGTTTTAAGAGAATTCATGTTTTTGACACTGAACAGGTTGCTTAGTTTCTCGAGTCAATGCTGGTGTGAACTGAAGGTTTGACCTATAAGTGCAAGCTTTCTTGGACATGGAAGTGAACTTGACTGCTGGGTCTGGTCGGGTTTTCATGGCAGGAGTGCTGCTGCTGATTTTTTGTATTTGGGTGCCCACACTGGGTAGGGCTCAAAATGCCAGTGTTTCTTCTTCAGCTGCAAATGTTGTGAATATTGGTGCCGTGTTTACTTTGAATTCATTCATTGGGAGAGCGGCACAGCCGGCGATTTTAGCTGCAATTGATGATGTTAACTCTGATTCGAGCATTCTTGAAGGGAGGAAACTGAACGTTATTTTTCAGGATACAAATTGCAGTGGATTTCTTGGAACAGTGGAAGGTATTTTCCTGAAAGTCAAAGCTTATGTTAATAGTGATCCTTTTTTTTTTTTTTTTTTTTTGTTAGGTCATTGATTCTCCCATCCCTAATTTTGATAGAGGGGAACACCCATTGTTTTGGGAGCATTTAAAAACTAAAGATGCCCATAATTCTATGAAAAAAAAAAAAAAAACTGGGTGTGAAGGAAACCTTCTACAATTTGCATCTGATATTCTTGTGTATTGTTCTTGTTGAGCTTGCAGTTTCTTTTTCCTTTTTTATTTTAACAGTAAAACACTCATGCATTATGCACTTTTGTTGGGCATACTGTTTGAGCTTCAAATTCCATATAATTGCTTACTTTTCCATGAATCATGATTTTTTATAATCTAGTTTCAGAACTAGCCCTCCTTTGCGTATACTGTCAAAAATTTCTGAACAAGTATTAATTGTCTAGCAGCATCAAACCTTAGAGAAGGAGAAACCACATGACTTATTACTATTTGTTTTGCAATTTTCCTTGAAATCTGAATGTTGAACTTATCTGTAAGCTATTATTTGTTTTTGTTTACGTGGTCCGGTGTATTAAACTCCTCCTGCTCCAGTGGCATTGCATGTGCACTGTAGTTGCTTTGATGTTGCATATCCATGGCATTGATCTTCGATGCCTTAAAAAGTGTCTGATGGTTGTGTCTGTAGCTGTGAGGTGGGGAATTATTAGAATGAAGTAGAAGCAGATTAGAAATTGGTTCTATAAAGTGAAAGAACAATTATCTGTTAAACTCAGCCTGAATTTCATAGAGATGCCAAAGTAGCTAAACAATAAGGAAATTTTTGGATAAAGAAAAGGAAAATACAGACACAGAGGTTGAACAGATCAATTCTCCTGAAATCAACAAGCAGCTAATTTAATTGACTCAAAGACATTAATGAGGAGGATTCATGCTTCTTAATAGAGACCATTTATTCATCATTTTAATTGTCTGCAGCTATCACTGGTAAGACCTTGCCTCAGAATATACAAAAAGCAAACTGAACTGAGTTAAGACCTTAGGAGACCAATAAAATAGGATAGAATACAGAATGATTCCTGGCTGCTGCTGTCAAAACATCTCTCATAAAAGTTTTGACATGGGTGTTCTTACTTGTGTAGCATTGCAGCTGATGGAGAAAGATGTGGTTGCCATAATCGGCCCACAATCATCTGGAATAGCTCATGTTATGTCCCATGTCGTAAATGAATTTCACATACCACTTCTGTCCTTTGGAGCGACAGATCCCACCCTCTCTGCACTGCAGTTCCCGTATTTCCTCCGCACTACACAGAGTGACTATTACCAAATGTATGCAATTGCTGATTTGGTTGATTTTTTTGAATGGAGAGAAGTAATTGCAATTTTTGTAGATGATGATTATGGAAGAAATGGGATTTCAGTATTGGGTGATGCCCTTGCTAAGAAGCGTGCCAAGATTTCTTATAAGGCTGCCTTCACACCTGGAGCCACCAAGAATGAAATCAATGACTTGTTGGCTGGAGTGAACCTAATGGAATCTCGAGTTTTCGTTGTACATGTTAATCCTGACTGTGGCCTGTATATTTTCTCTATTGCAAAGGTTCTTGGAATGTTGAACAATGGTTATGTTTGGATTGCCACAGACTGGCTTCCTTCTGTTTTAGATTCATCAGCAACGGTTGATCCTGATCAAATGAATCAATTACAAGGAGTTGTTGCACTTCGCCATCACATCCCTGATTCTGATCTCAAAAAGAGTTTTACTTCTAGGTGGAACAAGTTGAAGAACAAGGGGATTTCCGGCCTGAACTCTTATGCTTTCTATGCTTATGATTCTGTTTCATTAGTTGCACATGCTCTTGATGTTTTTTTCAAAGAAGGTGGAAATATTTCTTTCTCTAGTGACCCAAAGTTGCACGACACAAATGGAAGCAAACTACACTTATCTACACTCCATACTTTTGATGGTGGCCAGAAATTACTCCAAACCCTAATTACAACAAACTTTACAGGTCTGAGTGGTCAGATTCAATTTGATTTGGAGAAGAATCTAATTCACCCAGCATATGATGTTCTCAACATTGGTGGAACTGGATTCCGCAGGATAGGTTATTGGTCAAATTATTCTGGTCTCTCAGTCATCACTCCAGAAATCTTATATACGAGGCCTCCAAACACTTCTTCTAGCAATCATCATCTTTACAGTGTTATATGGCCTGGTGAAATTACAGCAAAGCCTCGGGGATGGGTGTTCCCTAATAATGGGAAGCCACTGCGAATTGGGGTGCCTGACCGAGTAAGTTTTAAAGATTTTGTGGCGAGAGACAAGGGGCCCCTCGGGGTCAGAGGATATTGCATTGATATCTTTGAAGCTGCAGTAAGCTTGCTGCCTTACGCAGTTCCGCACACATATATGCTATATGGCAATAGTTTGAGAAATCCTAGCTACGATGATCTTGTGTCTCAGGTTGTGGAAAATGTGAGTATATTCTTTTGAATGCATAATGTGTGTGTGTATGTATATATATATATGGCAATGACCTAATTTATTCCTGAATAGAATATGGACTGACTAACTTAGAGAACAAGCTGCAATATCAATATTAAATGGTGTTTTTGTGTGTGTGTGAGACAGAGATATGCAGACTTGAACCAGGGAACTGTTTGGGTAGTTTTATGGTATTCTGATAGAGTTGGTTCAGGGCGGAAGGTTTTCAAAGCTCTGCGTTGGTGTCTAAGTTCTTGTCATCATCTTGATTTGCCTCTTCTTTTATTTTATTTTTCAGAAATTTGATGCTGCTGTTGGGGACATCACAATTGTTACAAATAGAACAAGGATAGTGGATTTTACCCAGCCTTTCATGGAATCTGGACTCGTCATAGTTGCTACGGTGAAAGAGACAAAATCTAGCGCTTGGGCTTTCCTCAAGCCATTCACCGTGCAAATGTGGTGTGTTACTGGTGCCTTCTTTCTTTTTGTAGGAGCAGTTGTTTGGATTCTTGAGCATCGTATAAATCAAGAATTCCGTGGTCCACCAAGCCAGCAACTCATTACCATCTTTTGGTTAGTATGCCCTAACTCATTGAAAGCGCTCTGATCTTAATAGCATCTGAACATGTCTCTCAGGCACATGATGTAAAAGCCCTTCGGTGTCTGGCTGTTGTCTTAGCACTTATGCAACTTTCTAGGGGTTGTGAAGGCCAGGACCCTGTTTTAGCATCTTTGGCTCTACATACTCTGGTTGCAATATTGAAGTAATTCCACTGAAATTGTTTTTGATCTTGCAGGTTCAGTTTCTCCACAATGTTTTTCTCACACAGTAAGTAAATCATGCCTGATATTTTTATATTTTCTTCTTTAATTACCATTAGTGGGTTAGTTACTGGGTTATAGTTGAAACTCCTGACAACGTTTGCTACTTGGACCGAGTGCAGGAGAGAACACAGTGAGCACCCTTGGACGTCTGGTGCTGATCATATGGTTATTTGTAGTGTTAATCATCAACTCAAGCTACACAGCTAGTTTGACATCAATCCTCACAGTACAGCAGCTGACATCGCGGATTGAAGGAATTGATAGCTTGATCTCGAGTAATGATAAAATTGGAGTTCAAGATGGGTCCTTTGCATGGAATTATTTGATTGAAGAGCTCAACATACCAGTGTCTAGGCTTGTCCATTTAAAAGATCAGGAGGAATATGCTGATGCCCTCCGGTTGGGACCAAAAGAAGGTGGGGTAGCTGCCATTGTTGATGAGCTTCCTTACATTCAGGTCTTCTTGGCCAAACTGAACTGCGCCTTCAGGATTGTCGGTCAGGAGTTTACAAAAAGTGGGTGGGGATTCGTAAGTGTCTGAACTCTCTTTTAACTCAAAAGGCTGTCCTGAACTTCTGATTAGCTAAGATTTCAAAATATGATTGTAGGCATAAAAGGAAACATGTGGGCTGGATCTAATTCAATCTCATGCTAAACCTGATATTGATCTTCAATCAAACTGATTTTATGATGGACAATAACAGGAAACTCCAAGATAATCTCATGTTCAATTTCCTTCTTGACTCAGGCATTCCAAAGGGATTCTCCTCTTGCAGTTGACTTGTCAACCGCCATTCTTCAACTCTCAGAGAATGGTGAACTCCAAAGAATCCATGATAAATGGCTATCAAATGCGGAGTGCTCCTCGCAACTCAGCCAAGTTGATGAAAACCGACTCTCACTCTCAAGCTTCTGGGGCCTATTTCTCATTTCTGGCATTGCATGCTTTGTAGCTCTCACCGTATTCTTCTTTAGGACCTTTTGTCAATACCGCAGATATGGCCCAGAGGAGAAGGAGGAGGACGACAACGAGATTGATAGTCCAAGGCGGCCTCCCCGCCCTGGCTGCCTGGTTTTTATTGACAAGAAAGAAGAAGAGATCAAGGAGGCTCTTAAGCGGAAGGATTCAAAGCAACGGGCTAGCAATTCAACTCCTTAGAGTTAGAGCTACTGATAACTAATGTTCAATTCAAATTCCCGTATACTAAAATATCTGCTCCTTTCCTTCTATACCAAAGGTTAGGCAGATAGAATCAAATAGCTATTTGCCTGGCTTTCTCATACAAATTCAGAAGGCTTTTTGCTGGTTATATGCTATATATCTGCATAACACAATGCTCTCTGTTCTACCTTTTTTTTCTTTTTTTCCAAAGGAAGGGAGCATGTATTTCAAGATGTAGATAGTCCTTCGTAGTTTGTATGTGATCTTTACGGAGGAAAATGATGTTATAAAGAGCATTTCTTTGGCTAAAGATCTCCTTGATTCGCCTCAATAGAGACGATTTCATTATGAACTAAATACTTCATATCAATATGCTTGGCGAATCATAATACAACATCATTATGATGTAACCTTAAAAGGCAAATTCTCGATCATTGCGTGACATGTGGCTTCATAGTATGTATGATACATATTTCGCCTTAATATATATATATATATATAAATATATATAAATATTTATTTTTTATTTAGTCTTTATACAAAAGATATGATAATTAAAATTAATTAATTAATTTATAATAATTTCATTCTTATTAATTTATGATATCTATATATATATATATATATATATATATATATATATATATATATATATATATATATATCAAATATCAAAATTAAAGTTGGCTGTGTGGAACCTTCAAAGGTCCTGGGTTGAATCCCTTTTAGCATGCTGGGCTGGAACTGGCGGGCTATGTGGGCTGGGAATTAGGCCCAATCAGTCGAGGGTTCAATCCCTTTCAGCGTGCTGGGCTGGAAGGGGTGGGCTATGTGGCCCATCAAAGGATCAACTTCATAAAGCCATGAACTTCAAAAAATGGAATCAAAATAATTAAAAATAATATAATTCATGTGAAATGTCCCACAATTTTTAAACACCAACCTCTTTATTTTATTTTATTTTTAAATTAAATTAAATTTGTGAGGTGGAGATATTTTATCATACCCAATCAAGATTCTATTAATATTAAATTCAAAATCTGTTTGGTGGGTTGTAGACTTTTTAAGGGCATGTGTCAACTTCTTCATGGCTTATTTTCCCACCCACTGGCCCACCAGAGAATATCGACATCAATCATCACAACAAGATGTATTGACAGCCGTCCGATCCAAATACGTGTCACATGACGATAATAATGGATAGTTGTTTGCCTAAAACGGCGTCGGTTCGATCCAATCATGAATTATTTGATCCACCGTCTAGTCTTCACTTTTGACTTCCTTGGCTTTGATCCAATCTCTTTCTGTCACGTGCCTGATCCACCCCTTTATGATTTTAATATTTATTCTAAAATGAATTTTTTTTTTATTCAAATCAATGGAATCAAAATAATTTACAATATTGTCTTAATTTATCCCAAATTTTTTGAAGTCATCTAGTTTTACCTATGACAAAGTTTTACGATATTAATTTGGTACTTATCGAACTTACAATCTCGGTCTATATAATAAAGTTTAAGGCTATGTTTGGTTCCCAGAAAATGTGAAGGAAAATGTAAGGGAAAGAAAATACAAAGGAAAAGCAGAAGGAAAGAAAAAGTGAAGGAAAATAAAAAAAATATATTAAAAGTTGATAAATTATTTTTTTTGTTACTTCAAACTCATTTTATTTATTTTAACTCATCCATATAAAGATTAAATAATTTAAAAATACATAAGTTTTTAATTAGTTTTAATCATATTTGATTTTCTTTGATATTTTTCATAGAACAACCAAACATAAAAAAATCATTTTCCTTTACATTTTTTTTCTTTCCTTAGTATTTTCTGAGAACCAAACATAACCTAAATCTTCGGATAAGGTATCGAAAAATGAGATAAAAGTATAAAAATATGAAATTAAGTGGATTAAAAAATAATTTTACAAAAATGTATGAATAATTGGATGATTTGAATCAAATAGAAAGGAGAGGTTATGGAGAAAATAGAAGTTGAAATGAAAGCCACAGAAAAACAATGGAGATAAGGGCCACAAACTAGTCAACTGTCCAAATAATGGACACAAAAAACCCAGGTTCATAGGAAAAAGGCAGTTGAATCTATAAATTTTTATAGAAAAATTCTAAATATTACCCACAACTCTTTGAAATATGAGCTCTCAAAGCGCTTTCTGCCGTTTCCATGGCCATTACTCTTCTCCGAGGCCATCCTTAGTATGATTAAACTTTCCCGGAAAGTTTTTTACGTCAAACTCAGACGTAGACTCCTATGTCGCGTTTCCCTCCTCGGCCGATGCCTCATGCGCCTCTGGGATCGATTTCTCCTCATTTCTAGGCCCAAATCCATCAAGTATAAACAGTTGCTAAGAGCAACTACCTTTGCTGCTAAGCCTGTTCCTTCTGCTACTACTCCTGCTTTTCCTCCTCCTCCTCCTCCTCCTCCTCTTCCTCCTCCAGCCCTGCAGTCTTCAGGGGAGGCCGGTTTTGCGAGGTGTCGTGAGCGTGATAAGGACTCGGATTTGGTTGCTTTGAAGATCAGTCTTCTGGGTGATTGCCAGATTGGAAAAACAAGTTTTGTGGTGGGTACATGTTGATTAACATTTTTTTTGGCTACCAAACAGGCTTCTTGTTTACTACTGATATCTTTGTTCGAAAATTGAAGATTAAGTATGTAGGAAACGAGAAAGAACAAGGAGATATTCAGACGTCAGGGATAAATTTGATGGACAAAACTCTTTATGTTGGAGGTGCAAGGATTTCTTATAGTATCTGGGAAGTAGGAGGTACATATAACTCTCTCTCTCTCTCTCTCTCTCTCTCTCTATCTCTTTGATTTTTCACAGCTTTGGGCTGGTTTGATGGCTTCATGCTCTTCAAGATCTTAGAAAGTCTAATGGGGGTTTTGTTCATTTATCGAAATTACAAGCTCATTGATTTGTTTAGGTGATGAAAAAGCTCATAATCACATTCCAATGGCTTGTAAAGACTCAGTAGCAATCCTGTACATGTTTGATCTTACTAGCAGGTGTACCTTGAATAGGTATAAATTTTCCCAACTAAAATTTTCAATTTTATTCTCTCTTTTTCTCTCTGGATTCTGATTTCTGCGGTGTAATTGCAGTGTCATCAGTTGGTATCACCAAGCAAGGAAATGGAATCAGGTACTCACATTTGATTCTCTCCTATGTTTTAGCAGTTCATTTCCTCTTATATTTTTCTCTCTTTCTCGTCTTTTCTTGTTGCTACAGAATGCCATTCCAGTGCTGATTGGAACCAAGTTTGACGATTTCATCCAACTTCCCATTGACCTGCAATGGACAGTTGCAAGTCAGGTAAATTTTTCCACCTCAATTCATAATTTTAAAGTTGTGATACGTGGGTGGTTGGGAGCCGGTCATTACAAATGATACTACATAGGTCTTTATTTGCTTGACTCGTCTATATGGGTTGGGCCCTGCTCTTTTAAACTTATAGACGCATTTTAAAATCACGAGAAAGAGTTATTACAAGTACCTTGTTTTTTGGCAGGCAAGAGCGTACGCTAAGGCCCTAAATGCGACGCTCTTCTTCTCGAGCGCAACCTACAACATAAACGTGAACAAGATCTTCAAATTCATCACAGCAAAACTCTTCAACTTGCCATGGACTGTGGAGAGAAATCTGACAGTTGGAGAGCCCATGATCGATTTCTAGAGAGCTGATAAATTGTGCTGCAGCAGCATCTGCAGAATGTCAAGTTGTACATTGAAGAGATCTGCAGTATCAGAAGAAAATAGCTAAATAGTCTTATTGGATGTTGGCCAGTAGATGATGAAGGGTATATGCATATGATCTATTGACAGTTTCAGTTCATGGTTTTGTTTGGAATGCAGTGGAGAGGAAGGAGAGGCGGATGCGCCCCCATATCTCCTTGGATATTTAACATTTGTAGGGAAGTAAGTTGAGTTCATGAACCGAGATAAAAGGGTTGAACTTTTCAAATATGCTAGCCTATGTCCTCAATAATTTTTCTCAATAATTCTTCAATATTGTGTTAATATTGATCAATTTTACAAACTGAGAATGGGAAAAAGGAAAGGAAAATGTGGGTGTTATTTGGGTAGCATTTTGGAAGTGTTTTTGTTGCTTTGAGGAAAGAAAATCAAAGCAATTTCTTTAATGCTAATTGCCCCATTTATCATCGTCTATTTAGATATTATTTATTTTAAATAATATATTAGAAAATTGGAGAGAGACTTTTGGTTGTACAAATGGGCCTGAAATTGATGTGTTCCTTCACTTCCTTGTGGAACATACCATAACCCTTCTCTAATCCTTAGGATTGGGCTTTTAGATTGGATAAAATTAGTTGGTGAGAAAGGGTCAGCCCAAAAGTTACGGGTCTTGAAAAGTTTTCTAAGCTAAACCAAGCAAATAAATGCAACTACCAAACATATAAAATCTAATTTAATTTCTTATATTTTTTTTCATCACCCAAAAAAATATATGCGAGAAAGAGATAAAGGAGTGTATACTAATATAGCCCTAAGTTGGAAGTCACACTTGACATATGTGTGTTGAGGCCCACCTTCATAAATGTCCGAGTATGATGACTGATAAAAGAGTGTATCATCACCTTCCAATTGAGAAGATATTTATTAAATGAGACATTATTGTCTTTTACTTTTACCTACATGGAGGGGCTACCCCCTACCCCACGCCCAGCCCCTAATGGGATGAGATTCAATTTTAATAAACGGATTTGGGATGAGTTTATGATTTTTTTTAAAAACCCGGGGCGGGTTTAGGTATTGCCCCGTCCCGTCCTGCCCCGATTATATATAAATGCAACTACCAAACATATAAAATCTAATTTAATTTCTTATAATTTTTTTATCACCCAAAAAAATATATGCGAGAAAGAGATAAAGGAGTGTATGCTAATATACCCTTACATTGGAAGTCACTTGAGATATGTGTGTCGAGGCCCACCTTAATAAATGTCCAGGTGTGATGACTGATAAAAGAGTGTATCATCACCTTCGAAGATATTTATTAAATGAGACACCATTGTCTTTTTTACTTTTACTTTTACCTAGATAGAGGGGCTACCTCAGGCGCCCCGCCCCTAATGGGACGAGATTCAATTTTAATAAACGGGTTTGGGATGGGTTTGTGATTTTTTTAAAAAACTCGGGGCGGGTTCAGGTATTACTTTGTCCCGTCCCGTCCCGCCTCGATTATGTATAAAATTAATTTTAAAATTAAAATTAATTTAATTAAAATTTTATTTTATTATTTTTAATATATAGATAATAAGAAATATTTTTAATAAAATAAGTTATAAAAAATATAATAATTTTATTATTTATAAAATATATTTATTTTAATGTAATTAAAAATTTTAGAAGTAAAATTTTTAAGATATTTATTAAATGAGACATCATTGTCTTTTACCTACATGGAGGGGGCTACCCCTAATGGGACGGGATTCAATTTTCATAAATGGGTTTGAAATGGATTTGTGATTTTTTTTAAAAACCCGGGGCCGATTCAGGTATTGCCCAGTATATAAAATTAAAATTAATTAAAATTTAAAATTAATTTAATTTATTTTTTATTTTACTAATTTTAATATATAGATAATAATAAAATATTTTTAATAAAATAAGGTATAAAAATACAATAATTTAATTATTTATAAAATATATTTATTTTAATGTAATTAAAAATTTTAAAAGTAATTTTTTTAAAAAAAAATTGAAATTAAACAAAAAAGTTAAACGGGATGGGACGGCTATGAGAATTTATCATACCCACCCCATCCCGCCCCGCCCCGTTTAATTTTTTAAATAGGACGGGGATGATAATTGCTTTGAATAAACAAGACGAGGTTGAGATGAGAGCGATCCATCTCGAACCAGCCCCGTTGTCATTCCTAGGAGGGTTCACCTATTTAAGCTTTTGGAGATGGTCTTATACAATCGATCAACCTAGACTCCCAAAGGTGATATCAACCTCATTCCTCATGCAAGGTTGGCATGAGCTTGCTCCCCTTCGAGGTAGTGTTACACCTTAGCCTTCGTATAGGTTGTGTTAACACACATCCTTTCTCATTTCATGAAAGGCGAGGGACATCTTTTTCAAGCCGATGTTACCTTGAAACCTCTCCACTTGATCCCCACACTCCCTTGAAGATGTCCCAACTATGATGTGGCACCTTGATGCTATTAGATGTAGAGCTCAACAACTCCTAATTCATAGACCTTATGGTTTGATCCTCCTATCATCAAATTTTTGGGACGTGGTAAGAGATGAAGGGGCATGTAACTATTGAGAGCCCACTGTCATCGACCATCTGAAGTCATATGACACCACGAGCGAGATGATATAAGTATGTGAAGGCCTCTAATTGGTGGGCCTTACTAACCAATGGGGCTAATGGTAGAAAGTTTTTTTTGTAAAGAACATAATAAGAGAATCAAAGGACCATTTTGCCCCACTCCCCTCTCGAGTCTTTGATACCTAATTATTCTTGTAGCTCACCTCCTATTCCTAAGAACAATCAAATAAGGAAAAAATGAGTCCTTGTAAATCCAAAGAAAGAAGTATTTTTCTTTTTATAAAATTAGAAACGTTATGGGATCAAAGTGTTCATATTTTTCTATAAAAGAAAAAATGATACTCCAAATGAAATTTTAAAACTAATTTGATAATTTTAAAGAAAATTAAACACCCCTTATTAAAATAATAATAATAATAACAATAAAACTGACATAAGCATAAATGGACGGAAAATTAAGTGAAAAAAAAGACATATTAGCAAGGAATTTAAAAACAAAACATGTATGGTAATTTAGGGGGAGGTGTTTGTTTTTTTAATTTTTTATTGAAAATAATTTGTTTTTAGACTTTAGATCATTTATTTATTATTTTTTTTTCATGATTTATTATAAAAATTTTTATTGAATAAAAAATTAAAATATTCAATTTTTTTTGTAAATAGAAAAAATAATCTGTTGATTTTTTTTTTTTAATTTTTTAATGCTTAATAAAAATAAGATATTATAAAAACAAATATTTTAATACTTAACAGATAAACATTAAAAAATTATTTAAAAATAAAGTAAAAACAACCACCACCGAAGACCTTTTTGGTAATATACAAAACCCTTGATAATGTTGCCTATGACTTCTAAAAGTAGACACCCAAAAATCAAAGACATTAATTTTACAATTATTTAATTGTTGAGAAGGTTGTATTTAAAATCCAAACCATCCAAAAAACATCGACATTTCTCAGATCCCCTTCCTCTATCAAACCAGAAGAAGAAGAAGAAGAAAGAAAAATGGGAGTCGTGACGAAGCTCGCTGACGCATTTCTGTTCGTCTTCTTCCTTTTGACCGCGGTGTTGGCGCCGCTCTTCGACGCCCAGTCGTGTCTACCTGAAACCTTCTTCCCCAAATCGCTGGTGGACCTCAAAGACTGGTACAGCGTTGAGTACGGAGACTACATAGTGGCCGAGAAGCCTGGATTCTTCGTGGGCCTCATCTGGCTGGAGCTTTTATTCCAGTGGCCCCTCTCTCTCCTCAACCTTTACGCCGTTGTCACCGGAGCTGCCTGGTTCCCCACCACCTGCTTGATCTACGGAGCCTCTGTTCTCGGTTCCATGGTATTTCCTCTTCCAATCTTAATTTTTTTTTATTATTATTATTTCTCGTAGGTTTTTGATTTCGGATATCTTAACAAATCTTATATCTTGTGTTTTTGTTTGGAAAATGAATGTTTTCAAAAAATTGGTTTTTCAAAAAACAATTTTCAAATTATTTTCGATACAAATTCTTCATGATTTTGGAGTTGAAGTGGAGGTTTGGATTTGCAGGCAGCTATAATAGGAGAATTGGTGACATCGGGCAGGGCATCGGAAACGCTGCTGATGGTGTACTACCCTTTCTTGGGGCTTGCTGTCTTGGCCATTTTACGCGGTCTGCTCTCACGCTCCTCCGTCAGGTCTACTCCCACCTCTGCCAAAGGACTAGCCTCTAGGAAAAAGAGGGCTTAAAGGCCTGCTACTGACTCAAACTTTGTACTCCTCTGCTTTCACTCAACTTGATTGTTATGATTTTCCCATTCAGAGTCTCATCGTATTGAGGAAACCCTTGTCAGTGATTGGACTCATTCAAACTAAGCTCTTTGGTAATCATTTACCTTTGAGTTTGTGTTCCATATTTTCGTTTCCCATCAGGGTAAGGCCATGTTTGTTTACTCAAAATTTTGATGGAAAAACGTGAGGAAAAGAAAATCCATGTTTAATCCTTCAAATTTTTGAGAGAAAATATAAGTAAAAAGAAAGTCATAAAAAAATTTGTTGTGGGTCTCCGATAAGACTTAATAATATTTATTATTTAATTAGTTAAATTGATTTTAAATTAAATCATACTTAAAAGCCTTAACTTAAAACTTATTTTTTACTTTTTAAGTATTAAAATTATTTGATAAAATTAATTTAAAATTTATCTTATGTTATCAAATTAATATATTTATTCTTGTAGTTATAATTAATGTTTATTATTATTAAATTTAGTTAATATTTATTTTTATTAATCTTAAATAATAAATTTATTTATTAAACTTTTATGCTTAAAGTATTTTAGATATATAACATAACTATATAATTTTAGTTATAAAAAAAAGTTATAAATATGAAATCATGATTGTTAAGTACATCCTTATTAGATGTGAGTAAAAAAATAAATTAATTATTAACTTAATATTATAAATACTAAATTATTTTATAAAACATATTTAATATATTTAATAACTTAAATTATTAAATCATTTTAAGTCGTTAATATAATTTCCTAAACATCCTTAGTCCTAAAAATACAAAGAAAAAATAATTTTTAAATATTTAATTTTACTATATAAAACATGAAAAATGAATATAACTAAAATTAATTTAAAAAATTATACATTTTAGAATTGCTTCATCTTTTTATGAGTTAAGATAAGTGAAATATTTTTCCAATAAATTCTACTTTTTGTCCTGCATTTTCATTAACTTATATATTTTTTTTTCTCAAATTTTTGAAAATCAAAGATAGCAAAAAACAATAAATTATTTTTATATACTAAAAATAAATAAAATAATTTCGAATAAAAAGATAAAAATAATTTATTAATTTTAAATCTTTTTTATTTTTTATTTACTTTTTCTCTATATTTTCTCTCACATTTTCTTTCAAATATTTGAAATTTATTTTCTCTTTTTTCTTTCTTTAGTATTTTCATGGAATCAAACACATGCCACATCAAAGAGTGATCTGGGAGCCTAAACTGTAAACATTGGCACATCGGCAATCAAAGAAATTGAGGATATAAATCTGGAAGACTAATGTCCTAAGGAACCCAACCTGCTCAGACTTCAAATATTTCCCAAAATGCAATGGCAATGGTCATATGAAACAAAAGAGATGATTTCCAAATAGAAAGAAATCACTGGGTATAAAAGGTGAAATAAATTCTTGTACAATAACACTAAACATATACTTCTGCACATCCAGGCAATGAAAAGGGTGAAATAAGTTCTGACAAATGAGAAAGGAGTTCACAACAATGGTCAATGGATCAGTGTGATGACAATGAAATAAAAACAAATTAGAAAAAAAATAAAAAATCCTAGATCCTCCCATGATATGAAAATCTAATCAGGTGAAGAAAATGAAAGGGGATGAGAAATCAGCATCCCACTAATGATTTTTCTTTTAGATTTTAGGTGATTCATTAGTCAGCATGATATAATCCATCCACCAGACTTCCTGGTGCCAAAGTTGAGAAACTAGGAAACCAAAATAATTGACAAAAATGTTTTCACCTTCCTAAAACATGCAGCATTATGGAAAACCCTCTCAGCTTCACTCACATCAAATACAACAAAATATATCATTAGCAACCAGGGAAATTGTCTGGCCACAACCATAGTCTTGAATTCTTCTGCAAGCAAACCACCTTACCATCTAGCACATGCCATAGCATTACCCTCAATCCGTTGAGTTCTCATGTAGGATTACATACTCACGGCTGCCAATTCATCAAAAGAAATGGGGTATGAAGGTCAGAACTATAATCTGAAGATGGGAAAAGTTATAAAGCATGCAATGGCAACTACAACAAGTGGAAAGGCTAAGTTGAGTGCATCAGGTTTTCAAATGGTATCATAAGAATGCACATGATAACAGATTATCACCACAGTTGCCACAAAGAAACAAATCCATAGAAACTAGATATATGGCCAACAAATATCAACAAATCAACCCATTTGCCCAACAGGCAGTTCTTTTGTGCATCATGCTTCCGGCTAAGGGCAATTTGCTCATTAACCCTTCCTACAGCTTCACACTCTGGAGGAGTGAAAGTTCATTTGCTAATATTTAGTAATTATGTGCATTAGAGAGGTATGGTCAAGGTAAAGCACAGCTTTGAGAAAAATAATCATTTTGGCAAGATTACAAAATGGTAAAGACAAAATTGATGCAAAATGGAGAGCATGCATTCTCTTCTAGGATGAAAATGAGATTCACCCTTTTATATTACAAAGAATCTGTATTTGCAAACTAACATAGCTGAGAAAAAAGCATAGGAAGTCACCCAGTTTGCCTATGGAAACAAATTTTTATCGACCGGTTGTTTTCATGCTTTTGTTTTTGGGTAAAACATATGCCAAGAGAATCTTCTGTAATAAATCTCTATTTTCGTTCATGTGCTAGGCAATTGTGTGTATATACCAAGGAGAAAGATAGTTTAAAAACCCTGAAGAGGTTGTTAGATCTCTCCCTAATATGGCTATGAGTACAATAGCAAGAATGTTGCATATTCTTGACAACTATGAGCATATTTCATAGCTGATACATGCAATTATCTACATGAATTGAGTTTGTCCATAGAAAGGCAAAAACAGACAAACAAGATAAGGTATGCCATAACTTCAACCATCACTCATTTTCTATCCTCAGACTAGTCCGCCAACCTTCCAATGTGATAGAAAAGGAAGCCAGAGGACATGTCCACAGTATTTTGTATTTTCATTTCCAACTTCATGAAAGCTATCCTCCCCCCAAGACCAGCAATTCCTCTCTTCCCCAGGAAAAGAAAGAAAAACCTTATTTACTTGTCATGATGTATACCACAATTGCAGTTAAAAATTTCCAATCAAGGAGAGAAAAACAAAACTGAAATATGTCAGCACAGGATCGACAAAGTTTACATGCCAAAGCAGGGATAATGGAATGAATAGTATAACAGATCACAGCAATCAAAGAATATATCTTTACTCATGGCATACCTACTGTTACCAAATTTAATAGTGTCCTTTTCAAATAGTTCATAGTAGCGCTGAGGTTCAATGCGACTATCCTGAAAGCACAAAGAGAAAATGTTAAAAGGAAAAATGAAATGAGAACTGGCTTCAGACATGGTCAATTTTTCATATCCACAAAAACCACACACTCATGTGCATACAAATTCACATGATTGGTAAGATGGAGTTTAATGACAAGCTTACATTAATGAAAGTTCCATTTGTACTTCCCAGATCCATCAAGTAAGGCCTAGAGCAGCAGAAATTCAAAACAATTAGACTTGAGAAGCACTTTGTTAAAGAAGTTGACAGCAAAAAGGCATTCCTTTTTAAATTAGTCCAAGGATCTTAGCTTACCGGACTTGTTTTGATAACATGCCATCAGGTTGCTCTTTTTCAATTTGCCTAATCAAGAGTAAACAAACAAATAAAATAAAATAAAAAGTTGGAAAAACAATAAAATCAAATCAAATTATGTTCTACCGGAACTGAACAACAGCATGTTGCTTGCTGCAGGAAGGGTGGTCTGTGGGAACATCTGCCACCCTTCTCTCTCTCCCAAAAAGATAACAGCTCTGGCGATGTATGTAAAGGGGCTCTGTTCATCAGAATATTTGCTCAGAAAATCAAAGTGATAAAGCAACAAGAACATGAAAATGACCCAAATCAAGATATCACATGCTACACGGAATTGAAAATTTACATAAGAACAGGCAAATATACCAAAACAAACCAATTGAAGCCAATCACCAAACCACCTTTTTGCTGCTTATCAAACTTCCCAGCTTTCCACAGCCCAATAAAAGATTTTTAACTGAGGAAGGAAAAACCCATTGCACCCCAAAAATTGCAAGCAACATATCCCACAAACTAAACAGCCCTTCATTTATGCTTGTTCACCTCTTACAAGGTAAATCCAATACATATGGTGATCAAAACAGAGGATCTGAACTTGTAAATGAATGGGTCCTATTTCAGGGATCTACATAGGAAAATGTTAAAACAGTTGCACAAAATGAGGCCATTTTTTCATAAGTGATCTATTTTGTTACTTTTATCTAAAAGGAAAATGCTGTCGTATTACACAGTTCAGATTGTTTGTAACTGTTGTGCAGCAACTTTTATACTCCATTTAAGGATCAACCTACCAAGAATAAGCTATGTGTAGGACTAGAGTGCTAAGGAATCCAGTAAACAAGATATCCAACCAAACAGTCAGAACAACCACTACTTTGTAACTTTGGCATCCCTAGCTATGTTTGACTGACGAGTTCTCATGCAAAGAATACTCATCTGACTGAGAAGGCAAAGGTGTCTTTAACACAATTTCTCTCTCTCATCTTTCCAATGATAAAGATGTATATAAGCATCCCAAAAGCAATTACAATAACTTACATGAGCCTTGTAAGACTCTGAATACCTAATGATCATGTAACTATAAAAATTTTAGTACTTTGCCAGTGATGCATTCCAGTTTTTATTAGAGCATCATATATCATATCATATGGAATAAATTTTTAAAAAGCAAAAAATAAAAGAACACCATCTATGGTACAATGTGTGAAAATCTGAAGATGGAAGTAAATGAAAAATGAATCTAGACATAACCGAGAAATAACACTGAGAATAGAGTTATGAGTAGATGAAATGAAAACATAAGTGCCATTAAACTAACCATTGAGAACTTCACCAGCCTTAAAAACATAGAGTCGCCATCTTATATCTGGTTTTCGAGCTTCAGGAGGTTCAGTGAACAACAAGGTGATACCTGACATGAAGAAACTTCTGATTAACAAAGTCGTACAGTACAATCTCAACGACCATAGGACCATTTCTCAACTGCAAAACAAATTAGTTGGATCAAATTTTAATACTGAGAGTGCAAGCATGATTAAGTTCTACCTGTATAGAACAGGACATAGGATAATTAAAATCCAAACATTGTAGTGGTATCCTTCCACCTTCATGTTTACATTTTATGGAAGTGCCAGGCAGTGATGGCCACAGATGGGATGGATTTTAGTAAGTAGGAGGAAGCAGATTAATTTTTTAATTGAACATTAGCATGTAAATCAATTGTTTATCATATCCTTGACAACCTTCAATCATTTAGATTTTATTTGTCTACCTGGAAATACATTTTCCAGTTAAGAACTTGGATATCCTTGAACAACCTGGGAAATCATTTTTGAGATTAATAAAGCAGTATATCCATCTCCACTTATATATATTTGAATCCTGAAGGATCTAATCATTTAGAAGTTGTAAACGAGACTGAGGGTAAGGAAGCGATAAAAACCGTCTAGGATGGAAGGTCCTCCAGGGTATTTTTACCCTGTAAGGAATACAGTGCCCAAGTTTACTGTTAAGATGTGAAAACAAAATGGAAAACAGAGCTGACTTTTAAGATTCAAGTAACACTGTTTCTCTGCTAGATGCCTTTCTTGGAATTCTCATTAAAACTTTCCCTAAAAGGACCTTCCATTGTGGAAAACTCTGCCAAACACAACATTAGTTTTTAGAATGAAGCTCACACCTGCCAAAACTGCATAAAGCTTTCAGAAACTGAGTCAACAGACATATGTGCCATTATAATGGTAAGCAAATTCTCTATGAAACAGCTCTCACTGGAAATCAACATATGGTAAGACCCTTCATGGTGTGGAAGAAGGCTAAATCCTGAGAGAGAAGTAATTGAAACTACAACGAGCATCATGATTTGGACTGGATCTCTGGTGTGGGTGTGGACCATGTGGTGCTTCAGCACACTTGATGTGTTGTGTGACCGTGCATTTGGAGGTTGATCTTACATGTAAACCCACCCCCACCAAAAGGAGAAAAGGCAACTAGAACAACAATCATATAGCATGCTGCACCACTCTTTACATACAGAAATAGGAGGAGATGTGCCAAACACCGAACCTCCATCCAAAATGCAGACACAAACTATGAAAAAGAAATGAAAGAAATAAAGGAGAAAAACAACTATAACAATCATTGTATAGCATGTTGCGCCATTCTTCACATATATACAGGAGGAAGTGTGCGAAAGAAGCCATCCATAAAGTTTGCAAGAAGGAATAGAAATATAATTGTATAGTATGTTGCAGCAATCTTCACATACATAAATAGGAAGGGGGGATGGATAATGCCAAATAGGTGCTACTTGTGCAAACAAGAAGAATCAGTTGATCATTTACTTATTCACTGTGCCAAAGCAAGTATTTTGTTGCATCTATACTTGTGTTTGGTGTGACATGGGTGAGGCACTCCATGGTTAGAGAGAACCTTCTAAGTTGGCACAGTTATTTTGTAGGGGGAAAAAGGAAGAAATCTTGGAGGGCAGCCCCCTCATGTCTATTGTGGACTCTTTGGAAGGAGAGAAACAGGAGGTCAGTTAAGGATAATGAGAAGCTGAAGCAAACTATTAAATATTCTTCTATAGCCAGTTTCTTGGAATGGGTTAAGTTGTATATAGGCTTTGTAGATTGGTTATGTTTGAAGTAAGGAGAAGGAGGTTGTTTTTTGTTTTCTCTTTCCTTGTTTTGCCTTTTGACATATATTATATACCTTGTGTGTACTTTGTTGTGATTTTTAAGGCACTATTAATACATTCTCTTTTATTGCCTATCACAAAAGAAGAAAAAAAAAAAAGAAGAGGTGTGCCAAGCAAAGAATGAATTAAACATGACACAGAACAATATATTCTACAAGGAGGGAGAGAGGAGAGAGGAGAGAGGAGAGAGAAGAGAGAAGAGAGAAAGAGTAAAGGAAATAAATGAAAGAGAATACCGGGAGCTAATATCAAATTACCAAAGCTCACAACAGACCAGCACAAAGCATCGAAGTAAAAAGGTGCATATCCTACCACTTGGAACATTGTGATGACCTTCTGTCAAATCTTCTTTTTCCTCATATTAGTAGGGCCCCATTTAATGGGCCCTGGAGCCTGACTCAAGTAGCAAATGGTTTGGGTGGGGATGATGGGATTCTAGGATTGGTTCCAAAGAAATACATTCTTAATAAATAAATAAATAAAGAGCCCTTTAAGTACCCCACAGAAAAGAAAGTGTGAAATTTTTTCGTCAGAATTTTGGGCCTCACCTCTAACACGATTGGTTTCTGAGGCAAGCTTTCCAGACAGCTCAAAAGAAGGTTTTTGCTGCAAATAATTACACACATGTTAGGCAACAAAAAAGAAAGACTGCAGCAAACAGCCTTACTTTAAAATAATGAAAATGCTCGGTTACGTGTCTAAGAAATATGCCTACTCATTGCCTTTGATTTTATTTCCAGGTGATTGAACACTTCAATACATTTTATTTATGTGAATGCAGCAGATGATCGATACACTTCAAAGCGGCAGAACCAAGTCAAATCATTACCTTTTGTTTTTCTTCTATGGCCTCCTCTGCAGCATTCATCTTTGCTATTGAGTCATCATCCCTGCACAAGGAGATAACAAATCATCACAATTCCTACTGTAATGATATTGCTGCCGTTTGAACAGAGATTTTGCAAGTCAAGGAAAACTAAGTATAAACAAGATAATGAACATACCCTGCTATTGGGATTTTCTAATAATTCATAAAAATTAGCATAATCTATCAAAATATTTGAAATAAAAGAAATCAATTAACAATAGAGTTGAGACTGAAGATGAATGATTTGGGAAATATTCCAATAACATTTCAGAGGATAGGCTAAATGTCTTCTGGTGGAACCAGAAAACAAGATCAGTGTGGCAAAATTGAAAATAATTAGTATGAGATACTGTTCATTATCATGGACTTATTATTAAAAATTGGTCACTGAAATTACAGAGAAGAGGCAAAATGTTTACTTTTCTTGATACAGAGAATGATGAACCAATGAAGGTGCTAACTTGCTACTTTCTAGAACAGATCTAATTAATGTTTTGAATTTTGCTAGCTAGTTTAAGCTCCAGTCAAGCATCTTGATGTTCAAAGGAAGAAAAAGCTTCACACATCCATGCAATACAACTAATCAGACGTTAAGTGAAAAAAATACATCAACAGGCAACTCACCGCTGTTGTTTGGCTCCTCTTGAGTTCGTACCCTGAAAAAAGAATTGGGTCAGTGGATTTGATTTCAGCACAAGAGTACTTTTTTTTTCATAGGTAATTTCAGCACAAGAACATTTGATTAGTCAAGATCATAACATTAATCACTTAATCAACTACAGAGAAAAAAGAATTATTGATGGGCAACTACATGGAGAAAAAATAAGCACTTGACAATGATGAAGTGATGAATTTCATTCTAAATTATGAATGCAGACCATGAGAAAAATGCAGACTACATCTAGCAATTAAAAGAGGATCAAAAAGGAAAAGGAACAATAAAAGATTAACAAATTTAAAGGATAATGGGGGGAAATTTTTTTTGGCAGGACCTTTGTTGGGAGGATCATTCCTTCTATTTAAAGATCCTCCACTTCATGAAAACTGTATAGAGTTCATAGTTCACTTGTTGACCAAGTTCACATTCCTTGTTCTCAAGGTTGACCTTCGCATTACATTTTTCCCATGACCAATGAAATCATGTGTTTTTTGGATTGTCTTAAGGCCAGCCACCTTATCTCCATGTATTTGTGTTCATTCATATTCTAATACTTACCTGATTAGGCACAAGTAGGAATAATAAGTTTGAGTTGGGCTGCTCCTCCCCACAAATATTTTCCTGTGACACTCCATTTTCAAGGTTCTTGAGCAGGTTGTGGTAAAGTGACTTAAAGGTATGCCATATGGATATGGGCTTTTATCTGGTTCTTTTGGCATGAAGGACAAGAGATTTGTTTTCCTCATCTCATCAGAGGGCAGTTCAGGAATGGCAGCATCTCTAGGATCACATTTATCCAATTAAGCATAATTCCTCTAACACTTATGTGTGGAACAATCAAGCAAAGCAAAGTGTTAGCATGTTGGAGAGTCCAAATAAAGCTGGGAATGGGCTGATGCCATATTCTAGGAGAGGGTGATTCATCCATTGTTCTGGTAAGCCAAAAAGGATTTTCAATGTTCTTCAAAAAGCATGCACTCTATTAGGAAAAATTATGGAATCTTACCTCTGGTGAAACATCTTTAAATTGGATTTACAAGTCATATGATTCTATGTATAAGGAACCCAATTAAGAGTAGCAACTACATTAGGATTTTTGGGGCTTCATTAAAGGGCATAATATCTTTCAACTCCTTGTAATCCACATTTAACTAGTAAAATTTCATTTCTGATAAGAAAAGGGATTTGAGACTGCAACCTGCAATGTGTGCTTTTCAGGACCTTTTTTTTATCTATACGGTAATTGCACAATAGATGATTAAAAAAATCACGAATTCTTTCAATGATTTGAAAAAAAAAAAACAAAAAAAAGTAAGAAATGACACACACCTCATCATACCCATTCTTTGCATCTCTAGGAGGTGAGTGCGAACCGTGTCTGCCCCGATGATGATGAATTGTTGGAGAAACAGACCGCTCTCGCTCACGCCTTGATCTGGAAAATTCCCCACCAGCATTGTCCTTCTCTGACCTCCTCTCAGCTTTCTCCCTAGGAACTTCTCTTTCTGAACTCTTTTCCCTGTGCCTAGCCCGTTCTCTGTCCTTACTACCATTCTTCTCATATTCCTTCTCAGTTACTTTCTCAACTTCTCGCTCAGCCTGGGCTCGTTTCAATCGTCTAGTGCGCGGGGAAGGAGAGCGTGGCAGTGGAGAATTTGACTCAGCATGCCTAGGAGACCTAGCATGACTGGACCGTTTCTCTCGGTCTGGTGACCTTGTCCGGTGAGAAGAACTATTTTTAGCAGGCGATTTTGATCTCCGGGAGCTTCTGCGTCTGCCGGGAGATCTTTCTTTCCGAGATTGACTCCTTTTGTGTGGAGACTCTCGTCCCCTCACTGGAGAAGCTGACCGGTCTGATGAATGTCTTGGCATTGATGATATCTAGGGAAGCAATGAACTTTTCTTTATAGAATACATTAAGGAAAAATAAATCCAGTGATCAAAGAATAAATTCTCTGAATCAAGATGGTTAGACATGCAGCATGTCTATGTTGTTGTGAGAAAATGTAAGAAAATGGAAAAGAAAAAAGAAAACCACTCAACTGATCCTAATTTAACTATTTAGCATAGCTGGGGTTCTTTTTCATTCTTCACAACCAAGCACAACATAAACACAATTTAAAAATGATAAACACAAAGAAATCCAAAGATTTATTCTCCTTTTTCTTTCATTTGTTTTTCCTTTCAAAACCAAGAAAAACATTTTCTAGGAATGCCAACCAAACAGTACCTTCAAAAGCATAAAGGCAAATGTCAATGCTACAATCAGCAGCGAAGAGAAAGCATAATTAGCATTAGCAAGAGAGGAAGGGAGGAGAAAAGACCAGGGATCGATTGAAACGATAATTACGATGTTGTTTTGGAAGGCAATCTCGAAGTGATTTTCGTGCAATGGCGTTAAGCTTAGCTGTTAAATGCAGATAAAGAAAAGAACTAGCAATTTTGGATTTTGTTATTTTCAGAACCAAAAAAGTTATTTTTCCACTGTTCAATCATTGAACCAGTAATTGAACTACAATCGAATTGATGATATCATAAATTTATAACTTAGTGCCCGTTTGGATACCTTTCTTGTTTTTTATTTTAAAAAACATAAAGTCCTAATAAATTCTATATAAAAGATAGAAGTTCTCGTACAACAAATATAGATTTACTTTATGTCTTTAAAAATCATTTTAGAAAATTTTTAAATTTGAGGAAGTAAAAATTTTTTGTTATCTCAATTTTTTAAATAAAATTTAAAATCATTACCTTTTAGATGTAAGCCTCTAAAAATTCTTGTATGTTATTAAAATGTTCCAACTATTTTCTGAATAAAAAAAATAAAAAAAACACAGGATGCACATCCAAACAGACGCTTGTATAATATTAAAATTAAAAATAATCCTAATAAATTAAAAATAATAAATTCTACTGCAATATCGATATCATCTCTTCTCTTTTTTCAGCTTTTTCAGACACGTCCATGATCAAACCTAAGAAATTTTCAGTGATAGCAACTCCTAATTTCACTATTGCCTGCCAATTATAAAATCTTTTCCAAATCGCTATGCTTCATAATGTTCTAAATAATAAAAACATCCCCACTACATTCTAACACAGATTCTGACCATAGTTTCAATAAGTAAGCAAAGAGATTGAACTCTTTAGGTCTTCATTATTTTTCCCCATATCAATACATCAACCAATTTTCTAGAAAAAAAAAAAAAAAAAAACTAAAAGCCTACAGTTTGAAGTGCGTAAAAATCCTGCATTATAATTTATACAACACCAGAAAGAAGCCAAATTTAAAATCCTCTGAAAACAAAAATGGAAAAAACACATACACTAAAAACACCCTTCAAACCCTAAGTTCCTCTGCCTGGTCAACGGGAAAGATAAGGAAATGCTTCAAAAAGCTTGAAAAAAGAAGTCCATTTCAAAGCATTCCTTTCCCTTCCTACTGCTCTTTCCCGGGAACCAAACACTTCAAAAAAAAAAAACAAAAAAAAGGAAGAAGAAAAGCACTTAAAAATGTAGCTGGGTTTGAAATGCAGCTTTGAATGATACACATGATGGTTAATAACAAGTAAAAAAAAATTAACCAATGTTCATACTCACCCCAAAGCCTGACTAAATTCCTTGCAGAAGGCCACAAAGCAAAAAACCAAAACACCCAGAAGCCTAACAGCACCAGCGATTAGCGACGGCGGCAGGGATTGGAGACGGCGGTCATCGGTTGTCCTAAAAAATCCGGCGCGACAGCGTTGTCCAAGGCTCCAAGCAGCAAGGTGGACTGGGTCGGCGTGACGGCAGCGAAAGCGAAGCTATGGGTAATCCGAAATTGGGGATCTGAGGGCTGAGAGGAAAAAGTGGGCAAGAGACATCAAGACGACGTCGCTTGGCTATTACTCGTTGGATTGGAGATAAACCCTACTGAGCGTCGTTGCTGGTGAAGACGCCATTGAGTTGGTTCTCTCCGGTAAGACGTTTCGGATATTTCTGGAGCGTTCGGACCAGCTTTTGGCCTGGGCCGAAGTTCATTTCGGCTGAGAAGTAATTGGACTGGGCCTGAATTCTCTTAGGTCGGAACTAAGTATGGTGGGCCTAAATTCTCTTAGGTCGGAACTAAGTATGGGTTTGGTTGTGTAGTTGGGCTTAAACATATTGCATATGATTTCTTCCTCTGCCCGGACCAAATCCATGGCTCGATGGTGTAAGGTAAGGAGGGACAAAGCATCTAAGGGTTTGTTTGGAAATAGATCTTAAAAGTACTTTTTTTACTGTTTAAAATAGAAAATTGTTTTCGAACTGAAAAAAGATGGTGGACAAATTTTTTACTAAAATCCTTATTTAAAAGCTTGTTATCAAAATATAATGTTTTTGAGAATAAATTTAAGGTGTTTTTAGATGGTTTTTATAAAGTGTTTTGAGAAATGATTAAAAGCATAGAGAATGTTTAGGTAAATTTTGAATTATATATAAATACACAGAATAAGGTAAGAAAATTGTTTTTCATTGTACATACCCATTTCTCTTGAAAAAAAAAATTGTAATCAAATTGAAATTTTATTGAATTAAAAGAATGGTAGGAGTACATTTTCTATTCTATTTTCTAGTTCCTTTTCTCTAAGTCGTCAATTCGATGGTTCAAAGAAGTTTTATCTTGAATGATTTAAGTTTGATTTGGGTTTTGGTTTGACTTAGTTTAAATCTTCACTTGGGTTTTAACCGAGGGTGGCAATTTGTGTTGATAGGTTGTGTTCATGTCTTGTCAAAAGCTATACACTTGATTAAATACATCAATCCCAATATGATACTAATAACAATCCAATTATGAACCTAAATACAACCTACTTATTAAATGGGTATCACGTCAACCCAAATACCATATGAGTAATAATCAAGTTAAATGTATGAACCTAAATGTGAACTAATTTTTTAAACAGGGTAACATATGACCCATTAATAATTAAGTCAAATTAAATCTTATTTAAATCAATATGATTAACCTTTTAAAATGATATGTTTATGATTATTCAAGGTTAAATTTTAAATGTGTTAAATGTGAGTCAAATATGTTTTGTTTATAAGCCAATTTAATGAGTATAATTATTAAATAAGTTCATTTGAGTCAAATTTCTGTTATGCAAGTGAAGATTCAAATTGCCCATCAAAAAAATGTTTTTAAATACACAAAATTAATCCACTTAGAAAGGAAAGGGACTAAAATCCTTAAATTTTAATTTCTTTTAGAATCCTTTAGCTGTTTGGTGATAAAATTGAGGAAAAGAAAAGGAAAAAACTATAATATTTGCAACTTTGGTTGGTTTGTCGCGTGACAAGCATTAATTATGTATGCATATGCAAGTTTTAACTTAGGGTTGGTGAGGTTTAAGCCTATAATTTAACTTTAGATTTGTTGACAAATGTCTCAAATTTCATAACATCTCTTCTAGTAATGAATATTGTGTGTGTGTGTATATATATATATATATATATATATATATATATATATATATATTGATACTTCTTTGTAAAATATATATTTTTATTGAATAATGAAAATTTTTAGTGGTACTCTATAAATATTATTAGTCAACTCAAAGTTATGAGATGGAAGTTAATATGTTAAGTTAGATGAGATGTGAGAAAGCATGAGAGGGTAAAATGAGATATCACGATTTAGGGTCTCCTTCTAAGTATCAAGATCATCAACTTGAGATTTCATGTGTGTATGTGTGTCCTTTCGCAAAGCAAGATTATCAAGTTGAGATTTTGTGTGTATGCATGTCTATATGTGTGTTCTTTTACATAACAAGATTATCAAGTTGAGATTTTGTATGTGTGGATGAGTGTATGGGTTTCAATTTTAGTTAAGAAGGGTAAAGTCTCAATTCAAGTCCATAGCCTAACTTCATATCGAGTTGAGATTTTGTGTGTGCCTATATAAGGTTGTTTTAAGTTGAATTAGAATTGGTGAAGTCTCAACTTCAAGCGCAAAGGCTAAGTTTAGATCAAGTTGAGATTTTGTGTGAGCGTGGGTTTCAAGTTGATTTAGGAATATTAGTGAAGATAATTTCAATTTAAACTCATAATTACCTAACTTTAGATTGAATTGAGATTTTGTGTGCGTATATGTAAAGTTGTTTCAAATTGAGTTAGAATTAGTGAAGCTTCAACTTAAGCTCATAACCTAAGTTTAAATCGAGTTAAGATATAAAATTTCTTAACCCAACCTATTAAATATATGTGTATGTAAATGTGTGTGTGACTTATGTGTGTAGGTTTTAATAAATATAAATGTGTATATATATATATATATATGTTTGTTTATAAATACAAATGTGTGTGTTTATAAATATAAATATGTGTGTTTGTTTATAAATATGAACATATGTGCGTGTTTCAAGTTAAGTTAGGATTAGTGAAGCCTGAACTTGGATTCATAACCTAACTTTAGACTAGGGTTGAGATTTCTTAACCCAATCTTATATTTTTTTAAGGTTAGGTTCATTAAGTTGTGTGCATGTAGGATTAGTTAAGTCTTAATAAGTCAAGCCCATAACATTAGTGATATTTGTCCCTTAAGAAATCCTCTCATGTTCTTCAAAACTCTAAATTATTTTGGATTCCAAAAGGAGAAAATAATAACCCTCTTATGACCCAAAAAGATATGGGTACCAAAGGTTACTTGATTTGTTTTGTAGGGATCCATGCAAGAAGAACGATATGCATACATTGGAAAAAATATATTGATAATATTGGTAATGGTATCCCTTCTAAAGCTTAATTTGCAATATTATTTTATCATTTTGCTAACACTTGGCATAATTTTTGTTAATAATATAACATTTGGTATCACATTGATAAAACTGCAATAATTGTTAAACCAAGGTTTGGATTAAAAATAATTTTTTTTTAATATACCTAGGTAAAATTGAATGATCATATGCTCATATGTTTTAATAGTGTTATTCAATGCATGTTATATATATTTTTAAATGCATATGTTCTCTCATATATCTTTTCCAAATCATGCTTTAAATTGGGAATGTTCTAAGGTTGAACAATCTTTTATTTGAAAAATGTTTTCAAATGAAAAAAGGAGAGATTCATTTTCATGAAAAATTATATTATGCTTATTGATTATTTTTAACTTTTGATATCATGTGATTCCCCTTATATGCTTTATTGAGACTTTTTGTTGATGAGAAAAAGTGGAAGAAGTAATGATAGGTTGCTAACTTGATAAGCATATCCATATTGATGCAATGCACTTTATTGATCATAATTGCTTGTATCGTATTTAAAAATAATATCTTGTTAATTGCTAAATTGCTTTTTATGTTATTTATGTTTGATTATATCATTTTGAGCACCCTTAATATACTCCTTGAAGTTTCTAAACTTAAATGTTTTCTAAATTCAAAGGAACATATGTTGAGGGGGAGCTTTTAAGCAACCTTGGTTTTGTCATCATAAAAAATGGGTAGATTGTGAAACCAAAGTTTGGTTAATCTCGGTTTTGATGATAACAAAACAAAGTTTAGAACTAATGATAATATTTCAAGTGTGATTAAACAAGATGATTTCCAAAGTGGTAATCACAAAGACAAATCAAGCCAAAGAAAAATCATTAAGAAGAAGATGACCTCAAAGAGAAGTGTTTTTTCAAGACCCAAGTTTCATAAGATCTCTTTGTAAAGTTATTGGTGCACTAAGATTTTCATGCATTACATTATTTACTTATGCACCAAAATCATCAAAGAGTTTTTTTCATTTTAAATCTTTTAAAATTGGATGATTTCATGTGTTCAACTAAAACCTTGTGTTAAATGTTTTCCAAACTTGTTTAAAAGGTTTTAAGTTGAAAAAAATGGTTGTTGAGCCAAAAACGACTTAATTGGTTGAACCGGATGAGGAATCGGTCGACCTCTAACTTAATCAGTTGACCCTTGGCTCAACCGGTTGATGGGTGCAAAAAAAACATTATCTCTTTTCCAGAACGATTGTTCAACCGATCAAGGTTGAACCTCAATCGGTCAACCCCCACCTCAATCGGTCAAGGTCTAATGGTCACCTACTAAGCATTAGATGCTAATGGCTAGTCAATCGATTGACTCCCAACTCAATCGATTGAACCTCGAATGACAAGTTTGACATTTTTCTTCTATAAAAAGACTCCAATCTTCATTGTTTCAAGAACTTAACACTCCTAAACTTTTCTTGAATATATTTTGAGCGTTTAGAGAGTATTTTTTTAGTGCACTATTGTTCTAAAACTTGTATATCATTAGTGCACCATTCAATCATAGTTTTTTTTGTATCATTTTTAGCCTTAAAGTTTTGTACTAAGATTTTGTGAGATCCTTTATTATCTTCATTTGTAAATATTTGATATGAAAAATCTTAAGTGTGAGATATCATTTAAGGATTCTCAAATGTGGGGTATCATTTGAGGGGTTATTCAAGAGTGAGGTATCTCTTGAGGTTTGTAAAGAGTATTTGGAGTCAAAAGTCCAAGAGGGTGGATTGAAACCATAATCCAATTGTATTGCTTAAAATCTTGGTTTGAAAGTCTTAAATTAGTGGAACCTCAAGATTAGGATTGAAGCTTGAGGAGAGTGGATGTAGGCCGGGTTGCGCCGAACACTATAAAATTTTTGTGTTTGTATTCTCTCTTCTCTACTATTTTACTTTATATGCAATTGTTTTTATATTATTTTATTATATATTTGCATATAATTGTTTTTTGCATTCATACTATTTAAATTTGCAAAAATAGACCATCACCCTATTCATCCCCCCCCCCTCTAGGGTGATTACCTTAGATTGTATTTGTCTATTTTTTCTAACAAGGAATATTAGTGAAGTTAATTTCAATTTAAGCTCATAATTACCTAACTTTAGATTGAATTGAGATTTTGTGTGCGTCTATGTAAAGTTTTTTCAAATTGAGTTAGGATTAGTGAAGTTTCAACTTAAGCTCATAACCTAAGTTTAAATGGAGTTAAGATATAAAATTTCTTAATCCAACATATTAAATATATGTGTATGTAAATATGTGTGTGACTTATGTGTGTAGGTTTTAATAAATATAAATGTGTATATATATATATATATATATATATATATATATGTATGTTTATAAATACAAATATATTTGTTTATAAATATAAATATGTGTTTGTTTATAAATATGAACATGTGTGCTTGTTTTATGTTAAGTTAGGATTAGTGAAGTCTCAACTTAGATTCATAACCTAACTTTAGACCGGGTTGAGATTTCTTAATCCAATCTTATACTTTTTTTTAAGGTTAGGTTCAAATTAAGTTGTGTGTATGTAGGATAGGTTAAGTTTTAATAAGTCAAGCCCATAACATAACTTTAAATTGAGTTGATATTTCTTAACCCAATCTTATATTTTAAATGTTGTGTTTAGATTATATTATATTTATGTGTAAGGTTGGGTTTTAAGTTGAGTTAGCATTGGTGAAGCCTCAATTCAAGCTCATAAGCTAATTCTTAGATTTTTAAACCAATCTTAAGTTGCAACCTTAAGTAATCTCTCATTTTCTATGGTAGAAAAATGAAAAGAATAAAGATTAAAGAACAAAGAAATAAATCTTATCTTGACCAAACAATGAGATTAGGATTAAAGATCTAGTAACAAGGGGATTTTTAGAGATGAGTGTTACCAACATCTCACCAAAATGTTGCTTTAGAAATGGCAACCTAGAGTAGTAGCGAGATATATTAATGGTAATATATATAGATGAAATCTAGGAGAGAAACATTCGTGAAACAACATAATGTATAGAATTATGGTTGTAATTTAGCAGTTTGTGCTTAGGTTCAACTCATTGTGACCTTTAATCCAAGATACTTAATTCAACCTTATTTTTAATGATAAGATTAATTGGATTAATTGAATTATATGATTCAAAATTGGGTTTTTATGGAATTCAAATAGTTTTTTGACTTTTAACTTGACAAATATAATTGATGAGAAAAGTTTTATTAAATATATACAAGTCCCAAAAGTTAGAAAATGTTTTAATTGAAAGTAAGATTGTATTATATATATATTAAACTCAGAAGGTTTTCTAATAAAATTTTCTAATCATAATTAAAATTAAAAGGATGATTTGAATTCCTATTGGGGCTCTCTCTTAATCTACTTTTTAATCATAAATATTATATCAAAATTATACATGTACTAATATAGTTTAATGTCATTGAAATTTGAAATCATAAAATTAAATAATGTAAGGCCCATGTTCTACAAATCTTAAATTAAAACCGTCGAATTTTATTTTATTTATTTTATTATTATTTTTTTTTTACTTTTTTTCCAATTTTACATCGCAATTGGTGACAGAAATCCTCAATCACGATGCCTTTCATGTCCAAGAAGGGAAGGCATTTAATTTGCAAATGATGATATTGATTAAGAAATTCAAATTGTTACCTTAAGAAATTTATATTTGTTACCAATAACGTTCTCATATTGGATTTGATTGCTGCCAAAAAATCTGCACTTTTGTCTTTGCCAAGCTGTTTGGAAAACTAGAAAATTAGGCAATCGGAACTTGAATTCTACCTTGAAAATTTCTTGTCTCATTCATTGAATTCTACCTTGAAAATTTCTTGTCTCATACATTAATGCACCAATGCATTGGCCAATTCTGGATTTGTACTAACATTAAATACACACAACCCTTTTGAGTTAAATAAAATTAGATTGTTGGGTAATTGTTTTCAAAAATAATTTTGAAAAATAATTTTTAAATGTTTTATAAAATAAAATCTATTTAGAAACCTGAAATATTTTTAACTTGTTTTTAACATTTTTAAAAATAATTTTTATATTTAATATTTTATTTTTAATTATTTTACGTACTTGTATAATAATTTTTTAAAACAATACTAAAAAAGTAAGTGAAAATAAAATAAAAAATTAAAGATATTATTTGAAAATATCCCATTTTTTCTTTTTAATAACATAAATAGAAAATAGTTTTTAATTACCAATTAAGTTTTTTTTTTCTATTTAAAAAATAATTGACAAATAAATCCTTAATTTTTTTTCTAAGTTTCCTGGTATTATCGTACACTCATCTGTTGTAATCTGACATATTGTAAAGTTGAATGCTATTGAAAATCAAATGAAGGGCCTTTAATGAGTAGAGTCCTCATGTTTCAAAATGTGTTACAACTTACATGAATCATACCTAAAAAATTCAAATAAATGCAGTAGAATGATATTTTTCTTTATGTTGTTATTATTACCATCATTTTCTTGGTACATTAAGGACATGTCACGTATATATCAGTACACCTTGTTACATAAATTTGTCGCATTTTGTCCATTCATGCTGGAAGAACTATTAATGCATTCTGTGACACAAACAGCACTTTATGCACACTGATATTTAAGCAAAAAGCCTCCCAAAAAATTGTTCAAAAAATAGATTACATTTCATAGAATATGTCAGTATTCAAATGACTTAATTAAGATTAAATGAACTTAAGCTAATTTTTTTAAGCTATTATTTACCATGAAGTTTACTTTAGAATGAATATTATTATTACTGAAAATTGCTTCCAAAACAATCTAAAAGTAAAGATTAAATAGAGTGTTTTAGCATACTCTTTTCTTCTATGTATGCATGTGTATCTGGGCACACCGACAAGAGAACTGACATATCATGAATGATTTCCCACCACGTGCTGTATATGTACACTGATCGACTGCATGTGCAGGCAGTGGTCACTATTAGGCACCAACTTTTAGATTGCAGTTCCAGTTGTTTTGCAATATCTTTAGAAGCCCAACTGGTCAATTTCTTCCAAACTTGCTCCAGAATCACCGCCTGATATTCAGGTTTTCAAAATCTTTTACTGTTTCCTCGAGTCCTCGGAAATCTTCTTCTTCTTCTTCTTCTAAAATCTTTTATATGTCCTTGAGCTTCACTCTATGGAGTCTACAAAACCAGTAGTACCAGATGAGTGATTGTGGAAGAAGAAGAAGAAAAGGATGTTTGATTCTTCATGGGGTTTTCTTCATAGGATGATTGACTCTTTATGGGTTGAAGAAGAAGACTGAGGACGATTGATTCTCCATGGGTTTTCCTCCAAGGATGAATGATTCTTTATGGGGTTTTCGGGTATGTTTCTGGGCATGATTCTGATTTATTTTCACTCTACTTGCGTGGCAATTACTTTATTGATATTAATACAATCCAATCATACAAAGGGAGCATACTAATTTATGTAATTAGTTTTTTACTATACTTATGTCACGACATACACAAAACATCCTTCTTGTTCTCTTCTTTGCTTGTCTCCTTCAAAGCTTTTGGGTTGAATTAGATATACTGGATGTGTATGTAATGACAAATTGTTAGCATTGAATATGTAATGAATCCTCCCAGGGAGCAATTAGGGTTCTAAGAGACATGGTTACTGTATGTTTCCTGATCTTAATCAAGTTCTAATCCCATACTTCAAATTTATAGGCCATGGCTACCTTACAGTACTGAAAGGAATAACCCAATCTTTAGCATTTCCCATCACCACCTCATCACAGCCCCCACATCAACTTTATGTAAAGGAGAGCAACCCAAAAGAGAACATGAGACACTAGAAGCAAAGCATTAATCCAATTCAAAAGCTATTAAAATGGGAAAAAGAAGCCAATGTCTGCTAGTGGGTGTTAGCTCTTCAACCCACTACTTCAAAAAAAAACACACACACAAACAACAGGAGATTTAAGTAGGAAAAAAGGTTGGACAGAAATGAAGTATTAAAACCCTAACCCTAACCCTAATTGACAAAGTTAGAAAGGTGAGGGGAAGCTCAAACCTATGTGACTTATATGAAACTCATTGTACTTTGTTTTGGGAAGTCAATACCCGAACCTCGAATCCTTGCAAATTCTTAATGAAATAAGGTAATTATCTTTTCCATCTTGGGACAATAGGATGGTGTAAGGTGCGCTCTTGACTTCTCCCCATCTTCTATAAGCTGAAAATCCTCCTCACCTTTGTTTCTTTACCTGCTTTCCTTTTCTCCTTCTTGAGTTCATAACTGCATCAACATTAAACAAGCATTGAGAGAATGAATCTGAAAATACAGAAGAATAAAGGCTCAGTGATAGTGAAATAAATGCATTAATGAATGCCAAGATGTGAGGGAATATTAATGATTTCCTGTGGGTTTCCACTTCTTTTCTGATCTTCTGCATCTCAATCAATTATATAATTGACTTCCATGGAAGCAGTGAAGTCACTGAAGGGTGTTCTTATGAGACCAAAAACTGAAATCTAAAAGAGCATGGCCTACTTTTCAAAGGGCACAAACACCATTATAACCAAAATTTGTAAGAGATGATCATTTTCTTACAAAAAGGCTCATAATTGATGCATTTTCAGGCTTAATAATCTCAGTAAATCAGAAAGGACTCCAGAAAATTTTCTATCAAAATCTCAGAAGTCTGAGTTAACACTGAAAAGGCATTAAGTGTGCACTCAAATCTCAGAGGGAAATATTTGTCTACCTAAGAACCCTAAGAACATTAGCTGCTCAAGGAAGAAGATTAAAAGAAATAGCACCATAAAGCTTCACAAGTTAATCCAGAACTCACCAATATTTCAAGCTTTGCAGTTCATGCGTTCTCACACGAGACTGCAGCCTTAATCCTGTCGACAGTGCAAGCGATGAGATTGTTAACAGTCGCAACCGACCCTAGAGAGAGTTTTGCCGTTGGAACCGAATCAACCAATATCTGAAATGCGACGGTTAGAAGAGATCCTCCAGACCCAACTTCACCTATGACTCCTCCATGAGTTGTGGTTCCATCTGGAAGAATTGCAAATCCTGAGGGAAGAAGAGCAACATAGTCTGGATCCCCTCCATTCAGTACCATGTTCATGGCAACAACATCGACAGGAGCATAAATCACGAAAGAGGCTGTTGAATCAGTACAGCTTTCTTGCAATATCAACATGTTGCTCTGGCTTGAATTTGCACTCTAGAAATGTTCACAATGGTTAAGCATGTTGGTTGAAGGACACAAGCACTAAAATAAGAACAAGAACTAGAAAAACATAGAAATATTAACCTACATTTACCCGTAACAGAGATACACAGTTGCCTGTGTCTTGACCATTCGCTATATGTGCCATTTCTTGAACAACCCCACCATTTGAGAGAATATCCCACTGCAGATATAAGACACGAAGTAGTGAATAGAAAAAATCAATAAACCAAGATTATTTCAGATGATTTTATGCCACTGAACTTGTTTTTACTTAGCAAAAGCACATGAACAATTTAAATATACCAAATCTAAGAGCAAATGAATTTACATTATCCTCTTCACTATTAATTAGACCCAAGTCCAAATGCACTATTTATGGCTTCTCTCTATAATTGACTGTTGCCCATTAATTGTCTGCTGCATATCTATTTAGCATGGAAGCAAGCAATTAACCAACTGTTAATAAAAACTTATGTTTATTAGAAAGTTAAGTCATGTTGAAATATATTCAATTCCAAAGCTTAAAATGGACAATGTCTTATGATATGGCATTTTTTCAAAGTATGATCATAAGCAAATTTGACTGATCAAAAGCTAAAAATTCTTGGAAGGACACTTATTTTATTTGTCCAAACTGCAGTACCATTAAATACTAATCATTTAATTTCCTGAGGCCAGATGACATCAAGTTATTATAAGGGTGATCTATATTAGATATTTATTAATAGGCTAGTAATTTGCATATGCAAGCCAACTAAAGACTAAATGGAATAAGGAGTAATGCAAATGACTTTTGTGCAAGATTGTACAAAATGAAGTTAGGATAAACATCAAGTTAATTAGGAATCCAATTATCCCAAACATATATAATCTCTGACAATCATACCTCGCTGCGAGAATTCTCATCACGGAGAAAATCAAATACTCTCTTTGGCGGAACTGGAAGCCAGAATGAAGTAGCAGCACTTAGCACAATCCCAGGAGGCCTGCCTGGATCGTCCACGCTCTTCCGGGTCATAACCCTAACATCATCAGCGCCACTTCCAGATAGCGTAGTCCATGTGTGGGCTGTAGAGGCACTCACTCCAGCACAAAAGCTTATCACCATTCTTTCAGCCAGCTTCAACATACTTTTTCTCCCTTCTTGACTTGTTATCACTGTGCAGTGACAATTATATAGGTTTAGTAATAATCGTTCTACATATGTTGTTGCCTAAATCCTTAAAATTCAATTGAAATTCATTGGTATTGGTCTTTATGATATAAATTTCATGTGGGAAAAATACAACAAAATAAAATTACTACCACCAACTTCACCCGTAGGAATGTTTGTTGCCATGGCACTTGCAAGACGCTCGCATTGGCGGTCTAAAGTAGCGACCCATCTTTTCGCCCCAAATGCAAGACCAGAGTTAACTAACTGCTTATATATATTATGAACACCTCGATCATCCACTTCAACATGCTCAACCCATGTAACCTAAGGCATAAAAGGCCATCAGAAAATTAAATGAGAGAACTAATTAGTATTAATGTGTTGAAATTAAGTACTGGCTAGAGTAGTTTTTTAGTGGAATTTAGTTATGATCATTTATTTACCTTTGAATATCCATTAGGCATTTCTTGAATTAAACATCCAGATGGCCTTCTTCGACATCTCACCACCGGACTAGGACGTAAATTGTCCAAGGAAACGTCAACCACTGCCCAAGTTCCATCAGCATGCTGCTTACAGTACCTCACAAAGTAACTCTCTCTAGTAGGAACTAGAGGTGAAGGTACTTGGAATTCAGCTGTCATCTGGAAATAAAACAAGTATGTATTAAAAACAAATCTTTTAAGAGTACATATGTTGGGATTCATTTTTTTTTTCTTTGTTTTCCTGGATCCTTCTAAGCTTGTTACAAGCGATGATTGCGGAAAAACATTCAAGTTCTATATTATAATTACCACTTGAAAGGCTCCGTTATAGTTCCCTGCAACTCCAGTTGATAGTACTTCCAGGGTCATAGCTCTTGAAACAATGCCAGAAAACACGGTAGACCACTGGTTCTGAAGAATGAATATCAAACAGTTGGAAAAGTGAATTAGGCATAAGGACTAAGATTGCTCAACATTCAATATCTACATAATCTTCAATAAAAGGAATTAAATTAAAACCTACCACATCCATGAGAATCTCAACCAGGCTAATATGGTTCATGATAACAACAGCGGTTTCTCGCGAGGCTTCACACTTAAATCCTGCAGGTTTTGGTCCAATTCCCCTTGGGAATGACCTGATATATTCATCTTCGCTTAGTTCGGTGGTTGTGCCATCAAGGCTTGGAAGCCACAAAGGTTCCCCCATCTGAGCCATTCGGAATAGCTCCTCCATAGCTGCAACTGCAAGCTCAATTATCATTGGTTTGTCAGCTTCAGTCGGTCCATTGATTGACCTAAGAAGGTCACTGGCTCCAAACAGCTCGCCTCCTAATCCTGGCTGTGCCCCAAAGTTTCCAACCCCTAGATCAAGGGGACGGGTGGGAACCTGAGGAGGAATAAGAGGATAGTTCACTACTGGCTTGCCAACATACTTTGCAGCAATTGCCGAGATCCGATCAATCTGAAAACCAAACCAAAAAAAATAATAATAATAATAAAGAAAAGAAACATCAAGCTTTAGAACCTCAACAAAATGTTCTATAAATACAGATACAGAATCAACTAAATTCCAAAATCCTTCTATTCTATACCTCTTCCCTCAACCTAGCATTCTCCAATCTCAGATGATGTTCATCAAATGACATCTCTCCTATAGCAGTCGGGCCTCCGCAATTAGGACAGGAGGCGTTGCTCAGAGCTTCCCGGTACCTCAAATTCTCTGTACGAAGCTTTTCATTCTCGCTGCGAAGCTGTGTGTTCTCGTGGCGCTCATGCTGGGTCTGTGAGAATATATAGAAATCACAAAAGAAGGTATAAAACCCATTAGCACAAAAAAGAAACCTAGGCTGGGTTGACTAATGCAAACCCGTTACTTTCCATTACAGAAAACTACAAAGAGACCGTAACGGCCCCTTGAAACAAGATAAGGTGCAAAAATCATATCGTAAATAGTGTGTGAAGAGTTATATTAGGACAGCACAAGCTGTGAATATGAAGGAAATCTATACCTTCATCTGGGTGCGCTTGTTTTGGAACCAAAATTTGACCTGCAAGGGCTCTAACCCTAATTCACGGCTCAGCTCCTTCCTTTGCTTGTCATCTGGGTGTGGACACTCCTTGAAGAAACTAAGTGCAAAAACAAAAAGATGAAATATCAGAGATCCTTCTTCATAAAAACAGAAAAAGAAAAAAGAAGAAGAAATAGAATCAGTTGGTAGATTTTGGTTTTAGTTTTAGAACTAACGCTTCCATTTCCTGGATCTGATGCTGAGTGTGGCGATGGTAGCGCTTCTTCTTGGGGCGTTGGTTGGGATCTTGGTCATCTCCGGAGGCACCTTCATGGTTTTCACTGCCAGATTTGCTGTCAAAATCATCCTCTCTGAGCCTGGCGATTTCACTTTCCGATGTGTTTTGAGTCATGTCGAGTGGGTGAAGCTGGCCGTCCATCATATTTGGCTGGAACATATCTACAGATCTTTAAGATTCCGAAGCTTATGGTTTTTCAATCTAACAACAGAATGGAAATTACCACTCAAAAGAAAGCAAAACGAAAAACATCTCCACTTCATAAAATAAACGAGATGAAGATCTGCAGATATAAGAAGAAGCCAAGACCAAAAAGGAAGGCAAGCAGATGGAAACCCTAATTTGATATCTCTACATGAAAACAAAGCAACCGACCTGATTTTGTAGGGCAAAAATATTTCTATTTGTCTATACATCGTTTCAATTTTTATTTTTATTTTAAAAACATATGCTACAATATATTTATAAAAAAAATGAGCCACCAGAGAAAAAATGAAGAAGAAGAAATATTTATAGGTCTGAAATCTCTCTCCCCCTCTTTCACTTTTCCTCTGTGTGTGTGCAGAAAACTTTTAAGCGGTTTTCGAATATCGAGAAGGATTTTGCTTGAAATAGAAAATTAGTCTTGCTAATAGATAATCACTAAGATAATCGGTCTTTTTTTTTTTTGTTTTTTTTTTTGTTTTGAAGTCTTTCACTGTAATGGAAGAAGAGTTGGAAAAAAGATCTGCTGTGTGGAATGTTGTGAGGAGAGGAGATGATAAAAGTGAATCGAAACCCATTAATGCAACAACCACCACCGTCCTAGAAAATGAAAACGCAAGTAGATTTGTCAAAGAATCAGAGAGAGAAAAGAGCAGAAAACCAGATCAAAGGGCATTTAAACTCCCGTCCATATGAGAATCACAGCAAGAGAGAAGTTGAGGCCTGACCTGGCCAAGACTGAGTCCTGAGGAAGATCCATAAGCAGCAACATTCCCATTTCTTCCCATCATTGACGGCATATGGGTCGCCGGAATCATAATTCCCGCCGGCATATTTCACACCCAGAAGCCCTAACCAGCCTCAATAAGTGGACTTTCTCTTATGTTATAGTGGGTTTAAGGGCAGTGCTTTGAGAGATTCTCTGCAGCTATCTGAGCAAGCAAATGGGATTATTACAAGTAACAAACAGGCAGTGCTGACTATGGTTTTTGCCTTTGAAAAAGAGGTCTCAAAGTCTATCTCTTAATACGTGCCAGCCCACCAGAAAGCGAGTAGGGTTGACAATTTTTTTATACGGCTTTTGACAGTCTAAAACCAGACTAATTTCAACAAAACGAAAAAAAAAAATGTAACCCCCACGAAGATCTCGGAGAATCCAACTATGCCCTAATCTCCCTTTCTCTCTCTTCCTCCCAATATCTGCAAAGAAAACATAAAAAAACGTAAAAAAGAGTAAAAATGGAAGGAAAAAACTTCCAAAAATAAAGAAGATAGAATATAGGCTTACTGCAAAACAGCCCATGAGCAGACAAGGCCCCGGATCCATCGCGTGGCCGGAGAAACCAGTGTTTATGGATCCAGAAGAGAGTCTCAGGATGTGAGGTCTGGAGCTTTTATGGAGAGAGCAACGACCGCTAGGGATAGAGATGAAGAGAGAGAAAAGAAAAGGGAAGGAAGGGGAGAAGAAGACAGAGAATCAAGAAAGAGGAGGCAATGGAGAGGTGGAGAAAAAGAAGGAGAAAGGGGGAACAGATGGAGAAATATGTGGCAGCGGGGAGTAATTGCAGAGGGTATAGAGATGGTGCAATAGCATTTATGGTGGAGAGGTGTAATTGTAATGAAAGAGAGAGAAGAAGTAAGAGAGATGAAAGAGCGAGCATCTGATATTTAATTTTCCTCTACGAGTGTATATGGTGAAATGAAACGAATGACGGCTACCAAACACCATAATTTTCCACCTCCAAAAAACTTTCAATATCACTCCCTTTTAACATAAACTTATTTTTTTCTTGACTAGGTTTTGAAAATATCCATAGACCCAGATGGTGTTCTTGATCGAATTTATAAGGCTTAGAGCCTCTTCTCAACACTACAAACTAGAAATACTTTTAATCAAAATCACACATCACCCACCCACAGTGAGACTCCATATATGGAATTTTACAAGATGATATATTATTTCTGTATTAATTCGTGTCAATAAATTCATGAGAAAATAAAATATATATACATATTTTGATTTATATAGACAGTTCATGGGCTACTTTAAATTCCATGTCTTTTAAATGCTAAGTGTGTGGTTGATTATCTGGTTTTTGGCCATTTCTAATTAATGGGTTGTATCAAGGAGGATTCTCTTAATAAATTTGATTGCCTTGTTTGAAATCTGAGGAAAAAAATGGTATGCAAGAAGTCATCCACATTTAAGATAAACCAGCACATATTGAAAATTTGTGTCTTATTGTCAAAGCTTCATGTATAGTATAGTTGTATTCCATGGGACTATTACAAGGTTTCTTCAATATTGTTAACTTCAAGGTAATTAGGGATGAAAGATGAGTAAAAATTCAGGCACTTGTCTCATTTTTAGGAAGTTCAAATTGCAAAAATTGCAAAAATTTTCTCATTTTGTTCCAAAATACCATAAAAGTTTGAGGAACAAGAGGTTGGATTTTGCGATGAAAAATCTTATTTTAACAAAGAAAAAATATGACATATAGGGGAAAAAATTTTAATAGTTCATGTGGCATGATGGCAAAAGAGATTAATTACCATTTTAAGATCATTCTATATGAGCATTTTGCATGCATCTTCTTCCAACAAGAATAATGTTTTTTCGGTCCGGAGCAAATAATTCAAAAAAATCGATTCCAAATATTGAGATAATGGTTTTTCCATAACATGTATCGATTTTTTTTTTCTTGTTTTATGAGCTAATACCATCCAAAATTTTGAAGATATAAACTCTTTGATGCTTCTCTTAAGTGTAAAATTCGAACTCAAAAATATCTTTTGAATTTAATGAACCCTAAAAAAAATTATTGAATATAAATCAGAAATTAATGAATTTAACCATTATCCTTCCTAAGTATAAGGCATTCATTATTATAAAGAGGATTAAAAAAACTGTGTAAATTTTTTTCTTATTTTTTGAGCTAATACCATGCAAAATTTAGAAAATATAAACTCTTAGATGCTTCTCTAAAGTGTAAAATTCGAACTCAAAAATATTTTTTGAATTTAATGAACCCTAAAAAAATTACTGAATATAAATCAGAAATTAATGAATTAGATCCTTATTCTTCTTAAGTATAAGGCATTCATTATTATAAAGAGGATTAAAAAAATTGTGTAAAATTTTTTTCTTATTTTTTGAGCTAATACCATGCAAAATTTCATAAATATAAACTCTTTTGAGTCTTCTCTAAAGTGTAAAATTTGAACTCAAAAGTATTTTTTGAATTTAATGAACCCTAAAAAGGATTTATTGAAATACAAATCAGAAATTAATGAATTTAACCATTATTCTTCCTAAGTATAAGGCATTCATTATTATAAAGAGGGATAAAAAAATTGTGGATATACGCAAGGATGAGAATGTAGGCCACCATGCTAAGGAATGAAAAACTAAATGCTGACCTTGAATATTAATTGTGAAGGGCTCATTGGCCCACTCTTCCATCTACCTCTGCTAGGAATGTCAAGTTTATGTAGGAGGCACAAAGGGATCATTTGAATTTTTTCAAAGTAAATGGTTGTGAGAATTTAAATTTCAAGAAAATATTGCAGTGATGCTGGGCCCTTTTTGAACACTAAACCACAACCTATATATGGCAAATTCATTCCTTTTTTCTAAAAGATTTGTTCTCAATTAAGATAAGATATTGTTTGATATGATAGTGTGGTCGTCTTTGTGACCAAAAATATGTGCAACATAGCGTGAAAATGTCCAACTTTCTTGATTGAGAATAGCAATTCACTTTTGATATTTTTACGTGGACTTAATAGGTTAATTTGTTAAAAAGAAATTTCGACTCTAAATAATTCAAAGATTTGTCATGTGAGAATTTTCTAACTTTGTATATAATAAGCTCCTCTTGTGAGTAATTATATAATTTTCAAAGCATATAAGAAGATATCAGCGAAAGTATTTTTAAAAATGATTTAAAAAAATTGTTTTTAAGAACAATTTTAAAAAATTGCTATATAATGTTTTATAGACCTAAAATCTTTTGAAAAACTTAAAATGTTTTAAAGATTTTTTCTATACTTTTAAATATATTTTTAAATAATTTTTATCTCTAGCATTTCATATGTTCTCTATTTAAGAACTAAAAAACCATTTTTTATTTTCTAATCATAAAACGTGTGGGTTTTTGTTTTTTTTTTCTTTTGTTTTTGAGAGTAGAAAACTATTTTCAAAAATAGTTTCCAAACAAGACTTTTATTTTGCCAACTAATAATTTTTAATAGTATTATTTTGAGTATATATAGATCCAAATTATTTTCTTAAGGAAAACAATTAATCATCCTCAAACAACATTTCCATAATTCCTTTTACCGTTATACTAGATTTTATTCTTAATAGAAAGAAACTACAAAATAAAGTATCTATATATTTGATTGAAGGAAGAATCTAGTAATCTCCAAAATCAAACATTATAACATTTTTAGAAAAATCTAATTTTCAAATAAAAAAACTCCAAATTACAGATACCTTTAATTTTGAATTAAACAATTTATTGTTCTATTTATTTTTCTATAATATATGATGATAAATACAAATATTAAGCTCCTATTCTTACTAGATTGAAAAACATGCAACAAGGGGATACCATTAGAGTATTAGACTGATTAGTTTGGCACTTTGAGGGGGTAGCGACTGTACGTTTTTTATAAATAGGGTGTTCTCCCTGGATTCCTATTGAGTTGAAGCTCAACTGCACACCCTCCGGGCCTCCCCCTACAACCTCTTTCTGCATTCTTCCATTAAATGACCTCTGAGTCATGCAGGCTCTGCATGCCAAACCCCATTTACTACCTTCATGCCTCTCTTGCCTTGCCCTCCCCCCCCACAACCACATATCCCATGTTTGCTAACATCTCTCTTCAACCCCTACCAGTGAAAGAACAACAAAAATAATTTGTCCAAATGCTTCTTTGAATGCCTTTTTATTTTATTTTGGCATGCTTAAGGATATGGTAATGGTAATTGGATTTTAAGAGTCATTTTTATTTTATTTTTGTTATTTTGAGTTCAATTTTGAGCCTATTTCATAATTGTTTTTTAAAACAGTTTTAAAAAATAATTTTTGAAAACCGTTTTCTAATATTTTATAAAACAAATGTATGTTTGAGAATATAAAATATTTTAAAATTATTTTCTATATTTTTAAATATCTTTTAAAAATAACTTTTATATGTAGTGAGTTATTTTTAATCATTCTTCATATTTGTATATTATTTTTTTAAAACAGTCATCATAAAACAATTGAAAACAATTAAAAGATGTTTTTTAAAAATATTTTATTTTTTGTTTTTAAAAATAAAAAATATTTTCTTATTTTTTTGTTTTGAAGAACATAAAACCATTTTTGAAAACCAAACCGATCCTTTGTTTTTTGTTTTTGTTTTGATATTTCTAATAATGCTGCTAATTGTGGAGTTAAAAGTTATATTTAAGGGGATTTTTTGAAGTGCTTATATGAACCCTCTTATTCAACATAGTAATTTAAGGAGGTATTTGGATTAAAATTAGATAAGAGTTTTTGTTTAACATTGCAAATCACTTGAAAGTAAGGTTTTTTAATTATTATTCTCAATAATATGGATTATGGCATTAAAAAGATCCTAATCCCAGAGTCCATATTTTATGCAAAAATCCTTTTAATAAATAAGAATTTATTTACAATATTCATTCTCTTACTTGGGCACCCACTCTTATTTCACATAGAACTTCTAACCAAAATCAACAACAAAGTACTTTATTTTCTAAAATATTTTTTTTAATTAAAACTATATTTAGTTCTCGAAAAAATTGAAGGAAAATGCAATAAAAATAAAGTAAAAAAGAAAGAAAAAGTGAATGAAAATAAAAAATGGATTTTTAGTCAATAAATTATTTTTCATATTATTTCAAACTCATTTTACTTATTTTAATTCATTGATATAAAAATTAAATATTTTTAAAATATATAAGTTTCAAACTAATTTTAATTATACTTAATTTTTTTTCTTTTTTGTATTTTCCATAGATAAACTAAAAATAAGAAAATAATTTTTCTTAGCTCTTTTTTTTCCTTAGTGATTTCTAGAAATCAAACATAACCTAACTTTTTCTAACATTTTTAGGAAGTGGCATTTGGGTTAACTCGATAAGGCTAAAAATATGATTTTTAGTATATATAGAAAAAAATTTCATGCAAAGAAACTTCCATAATTCCAAAATTTACTTCTTTAAGAATAAGACCTAATTACATTTCAATTTTTGCTTAACCTTTTTGCTTGTAGTTAAAATTTAGAAATATTAAATTTTCTTAATTTCATGATACCACAATACATTCTATAACATCAAAAGTATTTATATAGGAAAAGTTTTAAGAAAAAAAAAAGTTAAATCATGGGCAAAAACGTTACTTACCTCCACCTAAATTTTCATTTTTTGTAATTAAGTTTAAACCACCAATAATATTTATTAATGCTTATATTTTGAATTTAAAAAAATACTCAAATTTTGAAGTGTTTATCATGTTTTTTTTTTTATTAAATCCAAGATAATATTGAGTATATTCAAACAAATATTTCACATTGCATATTCAATTAATTAATAATAAAAACAATGGTACCAATCACGCATATATTGAACTCCCAATTTCTAACATTGAAAATACATGTAGGACTACACTTTTCTTAGCTTTTGGATTTATCCTATTTGAAATATGTAAGGGTATGCTTTACAACATCTTAAAAAACAATTTTTATAGCAATTTTTAGAAACAGTGTTTTATGTTTTTTTAAAACAAAATTATGTTAGAGAGCTTTGAACATTCTCAATCTATTTTTCATATTTTTAAATATTTCTTAAAAATAACTTTTATCTCTAATATTATTTTATTTTAAATTATTTTTCATATTTATATATTATTTAAAAAATTCCCAAAAAATAATCAAAATATGTTCTTATAAACACATTATTTTTATAATAAGTTCTAAAAAAAATTGTTTTTGTTAAAAATTTATCAAACCTTGTTTTAGAATTTCAAAAACTATTTTATGTTTTTTGATGATATTTTTAAGGGAGAATTACCCTTAAGGTTAGGATGGGGAAAAAATTATCAAGATTTGTGGGTAGATTTGATAATTCTTCTGAAGGCCTAACATTTTTATTAGACCAATTTACCTTGAATTTCCCAAGTCCATTTATTAATTGAGAAGTACATATTCTTTCACCAATAATCGAATCAATCTATTTCACAATATTACAACCAAGTAAATTTTTACAATAAATACAAAATAAACAAATAAAAATTATAATTAATTGAAACATATTTTATATAATAAAGAACAATATTTTTAGTATATTAGACATGTTAGAAATATGCCAAAAAAACCCACAATTGCCTAGTTTCATAAGAAATTTGAAATTTTCAAAATTTTGCCTTATCGTAATGTTATTATATTTGTATTGTAATTGTAGTGTATTTTTATTGTACCTCTATATTTTTATATAAAAAAATTAATTTTATAGATTTTTTTTTATACATCATTGGATTACCATCAACAACTTCATGTATTGAAATTACAATATTGTATTTTTGTTGTCTTTTTATAATTTTGGCTTGTAAGGAAGCTTTATGATAAAAATACAACATGATAGCCTAGAAATGCTAGTTCAGTAAAAAATGAATTCAATATTTTATCATTTTGGTATATTATAATGTATTATAATGTTAATGTTTTTCATTGTAACTATATTGCATTTGTATTATACTTGTACTTTATAATTGAAGTAATGGTTCTTTTACACAACTTTTAAACTACTACGCATTTAACACATCATACCAAAATAATATTTATACAAAATTCATAATAAAAGACCAAGTGGTCCATACAAAAGGGATTTCATTTTTCAATGAAAATCTAAATATGTTCATAAATACACAAATAAAGTAGTCCCAAACCAGTATGAAACAATTAAGAAATTTTTTTCTTGTACCATGTCAAAGTCTCAAAAACAAATCTAAAGTACAAACCTTTTCAATGGAAATTAATAATAATCATATCAAACAACTCACCTTGAAAATAAATTAAAAATAAAAGCACATCTTCAATATGACCAAAATAATATAAAAAAAAAAAAATTAAATAACATTTTACACAAAAAATGTAATTTCTTTCTCAAAACCTCCTTCAATATTTCAAATCTAATATTTTATATCTACATTATTAAAAATATTAACATTTCGTTCATTCAATCTGATTTTTAAATTATTTATTTATTTATTTTGCATAAACTAACGTATTTTTGTTTTTTTGTCATTTTTTTTAAATCTTACCTTTAATAGATTTCTTGTTAAATTCACACAAAAAAACAAGCTTTGTGAAGACGGTTTCAGATCATGATTTGAAGTGTTGGAACTTTTTCATCTTTCCCTTTTTTCTTCTTCAATACTGACAAGCTGCAGCTGAGTTAAAGAATATTTTTTATTTTTGTTGATTTTCACTTATTAAGGGTAGTCTTGACATTTAAATAAAATAAGACATTTGAAATAATTATCATAATTTCACCCTATTCTTCAAAAGAATTATTAAATCTACTCACCCTTCTTGGTCATATTTTTCCCCAATCCACCCTAAAGGGTAATTTTCCCCACCTTTAAAATCAATTTCCAAACTATTTTTAGAAACCCAGAATAATTTTTTTGGGTGTTGTGTTCTCATAAAAGTAAGACCTAGTAGAATAGAACTATGGGTGTTTGATCATGTCTAGTTTCTAAAAGTTGACTTACGTCCATTTTCTTCCATAATCAATATTTAGTGGAAATAAATTTTGAAAGGAAATTAAATGACATTACTCAAAAAGCAAACTAACTTGAGATTATTTTTTTTTGTGCAATTTTATAAAAATAATAACATATGAAATTATTATAGAAAAAAAAATTAGATTGGAAGATAATTTAAAAAACATTTTTTAAATAAAATAAGAGCATTTTCAATTAATATACCCATTAAGTAAATTTGAGAAAAATTAATAAAATAATTACAATTTAATATTTGAGAAAAATTGAAATATAGTAAAACCATACAATTAGATGAATATGGGCTTTGCATTTTGTTAATTACCTATTAATTCAAGTATTATTTTTTGGTTTTCCATCTACTTTTTATGTTGTTTATTATTTAAATAAGATCACATTGAGAAATGATTCATAAAGCAACTTCATTGATGCATTGGATAATGTGAAATAATAATTCTTATAAAATAAAGATTATTTATATTTTAAATATTTTAAATGTGAGTGAGATATTGGCTTAATGGCATTACAAGTTGGTTAATTACTTTTTCCCTCTCTCAATTTAAGACTAATTTCCAAAACTTACTTCTTTTTAATTTAATTTCAAACCTACATTACTTTGACTAACCTCCATCAATACCTCCCAAAAAGAATTGAAGCAACTAAAATTTGAAGTGTTGCATCTCTATTAACATTAATAATTTCATATCCAAACATTTTGATTATTTTAATATTATTATAATTATAATATTTTGATTTTTTTAATTAAATAAAATCCATCATCGAAAGTTTTGTCTGAATATTTTTAAAAGTTGTGTTTAATTTTTAACATTGTTTTGAGTAAAAAAAAAAAATTAAAATAATATGAGTATTGTGTATAAGTAAATTCAAAAATTGACATTTCAATTTTGAATGGAAAAAAAAAAAATGTCCCTTTGTAGAATTGATTGAGACGCGACCATGGCACCCTGGGCCTATGGCCACGAATATCCTTTTCCTTAAAAGAGGGTACACAATTGGCTGTGGAAAATTAATTTTCACACTAAAAAAGCAAGATGTATTCATTACTATTAGACAGTGACTATGATTATTTATTGATTTCTTGTACACCCAAACATAGATATAAATTTCATGTGTTTTTTTGTTTAATTACTGAATATGATGGAAGTTTTCATTTCATTTTTTTTTTTTTTAAATATTTTTGAATTATTTGGAAATATTTCAATTAATTTCTGTGAATTTTATCACAGTGGTTGAAGTAAAACCGTGACTGCGGATAATTATTGAACTCAATAAATAATGTCTTAGTCCTACTCATGAATTGCAAACTCATAGATTCTTTAAATTTATTATTCATTATTACATTGTTTCTTCACATTATATATATTTTTAGAAATTATGACAAATTCTTGATTAGAATTTGAATCACACTTAAGTAGAATATATAGGGTATTTTGGTAATTGTTTTCAAAAACAGTTTTTGAGAACAATTTTTGAAAATTGTTTTATGATGTTTTGTAAAACACAAGTTTATTTGAAAATCTAAAAAAAAATATTTTAAAATATATTTTAAAAATTAAATAATTTTTATGTCTAATATTTTATTTTTAATAATTCTATATGTTTATATAATTATATTTTAAAACAACTTTCAATAAATAAGTGAAAACAACATAAAACAACTAAAAAACGTTTTTTGAAAATACTATATTATTTGTTTTTAAAAATAGAAAACAAAAAATAGTTTTAATTGTTAAACATTTTTTTTTTTTAAAAGACAAAAAACAGTTGCGAAAACAACCCATAATTACTCTACATGAAATTCAAAGTTTCATATCATATGTTTATTTTGAATTCAGCAATAAAGAAGAAAAAAAAAAGACAGAATTACTTTTTAGATTGAGAATTTTATGTGACTTTTTTTATAAAAATGAAAAGGATTTTATATATTTATATTACCAACCCAATAACTTTTATCCTAATTCATGTTAAAAGCAATTTAATTTTGATAATAATTTCCTATTTCTATTGAGGTAACAAATCATTGAAATGATGAAGCATTTCTAAAATCATATTTATACTCACCAATTAATTAATTAAATTATATTTTTAGAATAAAGAATGTTGGTTTGCCTAAGTAAGTTTTGATGGGTTGAAAGAATGTAAGCATGTCTCACTCTATCCATGCATTTAGGGCACACTACGTGCCACAGTTGACACCATCAATCCTTGTCCTTGCAACCTAACAAGCTTTCCTTAACTTGCACCTTTTTAAATTTTTGCTTCTTAGGTTTTTTGTGATCAATAATTTTATGTGGGTCTCTTTTATTTATTCTTTTAGGGAATAACTTTTTGACCAACTATACTTATTAATTCTTTCTAAACTATTATATTTATTGTGTTCATTAATTAATTATTGACTTTACGAAAGAAAAATAATAATATAATAATAATAATAACAAGTTGTGATCCTTGTGATATCTATTAATACCACCATAGCTTGAAATGTACAAGCAGGTGAGTGGGTCACATGCAAAAGTTTCAACCATCAATTAAGAGACCATAGATTATATTTATTTTTTGTTTTTATTATACCCAAACTCTCTTATTTGTTTTTAGTCCATTTTTACATAAATATTAAAGTTTTGAGTTATTTTTCAAATATCCTCTATTAATAATATAATAGAATTAAAAATATTACTTCTTCTTTTTTACTATAATATTTTATCACTATTTTTTAGTCACCTTCGATCTTTATATTTAAGAACCAATTGTTCTTTGCAATTAATCCATCATCTCTAAAAATTATACATTTTACAATAATCATTAACGTATTACCAGTTGTGGAGCCAATAGTTTAGTTCAAGGGATAACTTTTAACACATACAACTCTTAGCCTATTAGTCCAACCTTGTCATTTTTAGGGAGGATAATAACAATTTTGGGTATTACGTATTCATATGCTTACTTATAACCATTTTTATAAATGTTATTAAAATCTCTAATAACTCATTTTAATGCACTTCTATAGTCTATTCTTGAACCATCAAAATTTAATTTGATATTTTCATTAAACAAGGAATCTAATGATTCCATTTTTTAACCACTCGAGGAACATTATGTCATTCGTTTTAAACATAAGAGTCAATCACATATCCTTGTAGAATTTGAAAGTTTAAAGTAACTTTCACAATAACATAAAAGAGTTAAATTAGATATTCTTAAATGTTATCTGTTATCTATGAATCCATACATTCAATAAGGTAACCAATCTTTAACATCAAACATCACTATTTAATACCATACCAATAAAATAATATGATTGGTACAAGAAGAATATGATTATGTTATAAAATGCAAATAACACATCCTGACTCATATTACATACTAAAATTTATATCATGTGCTAAAATTTAATGTTTCATATTAAAATTTCAATATGATAACTTTTTCGCCGATGACATTTTCATATTTTCAAAGTCGTTGAAATTAATGTTCATGGAAGTTCCATGCATCTACCTCGTGTTGACCAAGAGCCACGTCACAAGAGAGAATTAATATTTCCAAGGCAAGTGGATACCAAGTAAACAGAAGTCCATTGGAGAAGTCAAAATAAGAATGCCAAGCAAGGCCAAGACAAGGGTCCTATGTTCATGTGACTCACAGTGGAATGCTATGACACCCCACCGGTCTCATTAAAGCTTTCCCTTCTTTTCAACTTTTCCTTGCCTTCCTCGAGCACCCAACTCTGAATTATGATCCATCTTGTGTTGCAAGCATGACTTTTTTCAACAGTACGGTAATTTAAAAAAGTTATACTTAAATTATTGTAGTAGAAGAATTTATTACAAATATATGGTAATTTTTACCACCTAGGAGAGAGGAGATAAAAAAGAGGAGAGAGGGTAGGAGAGATGAGATAGCAGATAGGAGAGAGGAGAGAGGGTGAACGGATAAATTTTTTTTAAACCAAAATCATCTTTTCAAACTTTTCAAAAGGGAACATGAAAAAAAAAATATAAGGAAAAAAAATTCCTAAGGGAACTTGTCTCTTCAATAGATGAGTTCCATGAAAAAATATATATATATTTTTTATAAAAAAATTCCCAAATTAAAAAAAAAAAAATTCCTCAAGAACTCGTCTCTTTCTTGAAGGGACGAGTTCCATGAATATATATATATATATATATATATATATATATATATATATATATATATATATATATTAAAAAAATTTCTCAAATTAAAAAAAAAAAAAAAAAATTCCTCAAGGGAACTCGTCTCTTGAAGAGACGAGTTCCATAAAAAATTTCAGAACTCGTCTTTTTTCCGTGGAAAAAAAACAATTCCTTAAGGGAACTCGTCCCTTCTTTTTTAAAATTCCCAAATTAAAAAAAAAAAAAAAATCCTCAATGGAACTCGTATCTTGAGTTCCCATGAAAATAATTTTTTTTTTAAATTCTCAAATTATTAAAAAAAAAAAAAAAAAAAAAAAAAACAACTCCTCAAGGGAACTCATCTCTTCAAAAGACGAGTTCCATGAATTTTTTTTTTTTAAATTCCCAAATTATTTTAAAAACAAAAAAACAAAAACAAAAAGCAATTCCTCAAGGAACTCGTCTCTTCATGAGACGAGTTCCCATGGAAAAAAAAATTTCCCAAATTAAAAAAAAAAAAAAAAAAAGCAAAAAGCAATTCCTCAAGGAACTCGTGTCTTCAAGAGACGAGTTCCATGAATTTTTTTTTTTTAAATTCCCAAATTATTATAAAAAAAAAAAAAAGCAAAAAGCAATTCCTCAAGGAACTTGTCTCTTGAAAAAAAAAATTTAAAACAAAAAGATTTAAAAAAGAGACGAGGAATTGTTTTTCTTTTTTTGTTTTAGGAATTTTTTTTTTTTTTTTAATTTGAGAATTTTTTTTTCCATGGGAACTTGTCTTTTGAAGAGACGAGTTCCCTTGAGGATTTTTTTTTTTTTTTTTTTTTTTTAATTTAGGAATTTTTTTAAAATATATATATTTTTTTCCATGGGAAGAGACGAGTTACCTTGAGAATTTTTTTTTTTTTTAATAATTTGGGAATTTATATATATTCATGGAACTCGTCTCTTGGAATTGTTTTTTTTTTTTTTTTTTATTTTAATTTGGGAATTTTTTTTATAAAAAAAAAATATATTTTTTTTCATGGAACTCCTTTCTTCAAGAGACGAGTTCCCTTAAGGAATTTTTTTTTTTGCTATATTTTTTTTTCATGGAACTCGTCTCTTGAAGAGACGAGTTCCTTTTGAAAATTTTTTAATTTCGCCTTTTGAAATTTGAAAAGATGATTTTGGTTTAAAAAAAAATTATCCGTTCACCCTCTCTCCTATCTCCTCTCTCCTACTCTCTCTCCTCTCTCCTATCTCCTCTCTCCTACTCTCTCCTCTCTCCTAGGTGGCAAAAACTATCATATATTTGTAATAACTTCTTCTACTATAATAATTTAAACATAATTTTTTTAAATTACCGTACTATTGAGAAAAACCCGTTGCAAGCACTAGCAACATGTTCCCAGACTTAACATCTTCAGGTCCAATGCCCATACGATTTCCCCATCCACTTACCGGGATGAAGGAGCAAGTTCAAGTTTTATACCTTCCGATGCTACTAACTCTTTCACCATAGAATCTCGGTATCTCTAAAGTTTATGAGATTTACATGAAAAGTGTAAGGATTTAGAGTATTTGTTTGTATATATATAACTTAGATTAATAAATTTAGATTAATAAATTTATTTTAATCTTTATAGGCTCATGATCATTAGTTTTGATTTAAGATAATTTAAGTATGATTAAGCGTGTATTTGATTTATTTTTCTTGTATGGAATTAATAGGTGGAAAAATAAAGTTTTCTTTAGCAGCACTCAAGTGTAGGGGTGCTCCAAGCTCCCTTGCGGGCTGTCAAGCAGTGAGGCGATTTTTGAAAAATTTTCTTTAGATGTTGAAAATCCATTTTTCATAATTGAAGCTATCGGAGCTGATTGGACCGACTGGTTAGGGTGCCTTGTAATGTTGAAAACTCACATATATGTGTCTTAAATTACCGTTGTTATTAATCTTTTATATATTCTCAATACTTTTAAGTGTCTAACTCGCTTTCAAGGTTGAGTTGTGATGGTTGACTGCATCTTTGTAAGTCATGTAAGAGTTCATTAAGGAGCACAAGATGCATTGTCGTGGCCGCAAGGACAAGTATATGTATTGACTAATACCCATAATTTTTATATTTATAAAGTTTTTGATACATTTTATAAATAATTTTCCATGCACATCATATTTTCCATGTATAATTGTATTATTGTTTTAATAGTTGAATATCACATTCTGATTAAAGAGTTTATAATAGAGAAAAAAAATTTAAATTTTTGGATTTAAAAATCAAGCCCACCTAGTCACCCCTTGGGAATTAGGATAATAATTTTCATTTATACATATTTTTTGTTTATGTAAGTGTCAATCATATCAACTTTGATAATCAAGGGTATAAATAAAATAAAGAGGAAAAAAAATGGAAAACTTTGAAAAAACTTAGTCTTCTCGTGGTTTTTGAAAATGTCAAAAAGGAGAGCTAAGACTTTTGAAAAAAAAAAAATAGAACAAAATAAAGTTGATTGAATCACATATTCTGCATTTTATTTTTATATAATTAAAAGTTAGTTTGATATTAATTTTATGAAATGTTTTTAATTTTTTTAATACTTGAAAGATAAAAAAATTTATATGTTAGAAATATTAAAAACACTTTTTAGAATCACTATCAAACATACTCTTAAAATTCATTTGAAAATGATTCTAAAAAATGCTTTTAACTTAAAAAGTTAGGTATTTGATAAATTTTAGGAAACATCTTTAAAAATCTAAAAAAATCACTTATAGTATTTTTTTTTTCTTTAAAAAAACATTTGATAAGTGATTATTCTAAAAACACTTTTAAATGAAACACTTTCGTTAAAGATACTTTGACTAAAAACACTATCTAACACACTCCAAAATACTTATTTGGTTTTTTTTTTTATTATCCATAAATGATGTTGTAAAATAAATTTTAATAAAATAGGTTCTCATGCAACATTTTAAAATACGGAAGTATGCATAAGCAAGTCCAATTAGCAACACAAGGATTAAATATTACATTTTGGAGTTATATTTTGAAAATATTTTTTTTCAAAGATAAACATAATTATAATATTTTTTAAAAATTAATAAAATAAAAATATGCACTCGAGTAAAAATATGAAATTTTACAAAATGCTAATAAATCATATTAAAAAACATGAGACTCGGGTTTGAGAGTTTCATCCAAACATTTTCAAAAGACACGTTCAACGTTTAACAAGAATATAATATAAGAACTATTACTAAGGCCAAAGTAATTAGGGTGAGGGCATTGACCTCATTTATATGGATTTTTGCATGTCATCCTATCCCATTTGGACTTGAAATGGTCATATGGGTATGAAGTCAATTGAGTTTCTAAAATGCAGAAACTTTCATACTTAGCCTTTCTATGGAAATGGAGGTGTTCTTGGCTACGAATAAGTCAATATGAAAGAATTGAAAGTTTTTCCTTTATTATGTGGAGTTGGTTGAAAACCAGACCATTTCTTACCTTGTGAATCAACCTTAGCTTTAATGGAGTAGGGTCTCATGCTTTCCTTTTCATGCACTAAATATTTTGAAGTAAAAACAGGGCTTGGGCAGTTTTTGGTGGAAAATGGGCCTTAGCATACAATAGGAAAAAAAGTAAGGAAAAAACACAAATTACAAAATATGTGGGTCCAATGGATTAATTGTGCTGATGTTTTTGGTTCCTTCCTTTTTTTTTCTTTTTTTTTGAAAAATATTTTTTTTGGATTCATTATCAGATCCAATCAAAAGATGGGTTGTATGCTTTGCAGCCCCATTTTGAATAAGCCACAATTGCCATTTTAGGGGCACTTTCAGATGTGGTCCTAAATTATATGAATGGACACTAAGATGGAAAGGGACAATCGGCTTACCTCATGGTACCCAAAAGGTCAACCAATAGGCCAAAATTTTAGCCAGTGCCCTACAATTAAGTTGATGGGGAAGTTGGATTGAATTTTGTTTGGACTTTAGTTTATATAACCTTGATGTATATTATATTATTCTTTATGTAAGAATTTAAGTTAATGGGTCAATCAGTACTTCAATATGGTATTATAACTTGGTCATACTGAGAGACCCAAATGTTTATTTTATTTATTTTATTAAAGTCATATAGACAAGGAAAAAAAAAAAAAAAAGAATATTCATAAGATGCATGAATGGGCTTTATTTTAAATATTGTTAGTATATCATCTAAAATTAAATTCGAGTTTTTAGGTCAAATTAGTAGCTACACAAAATTTATTGAGTTGTTATATTTGAAATAGGCCGATATGAATTGATTCTCTTTAATTTTATTAAAAAAATTTATAATTTAAAAAATATATATATATATAAACATAAAAAAAATATTGTTTCTCCTGAAAACTCTATTTTGCTTTATATAATAAGTTATTAAGCCTTTAACGAAACATTTATAATAACGATATTATTCTATAAAAATTATTGTTTTATTTCAACTTTTATCAAAATTGGAAAAAAAAAAAAAAAAAAACCATGTTTAAAATCTCATAGCCCTAGGTGGTTAATTATGGTCAAACTGGTCTTCAGGATCATTTATTATACTTGGGCTAAAATTTGTATTATGGGATCATTTATTATTTGGGCTAAGGATGGGGTGGGTACACCCTAAGCTTGAGCCTAAAAACAATAGGCCCAGTTGGTAGGAGGGGTAGATGGGTTTAGGCCTCAGGCTTAACCAGTCCAATATGCTGTTCTTCCTGAACAAGAAAACTTCTGGAGTCTTCAGTGGGCCCAAATACAAAGGAAATGGGAGAGAATGACCAAACATAATCCAACTAAAACTATATAGAATCTGCAATGGGGCTCATGCCTCTCTCTCTCTCCCTCTCTCCCTCTCTCCCTCCTCCTCCTCCTCCTCTCTCTCTCTCTCTCTCTCTCTCCCTCCCTCTCTCCCTCCTCCTCCTCTCTCTCTCTCTATATTGTCTAATTCTTATCTATTTTCTTGATGACCAAATAGAAATTGCCACTCACATCCAACATAACAAATACAAAGGAAAAAGGACAAAGATGTAATGAAGTAATTGGGTTCATGCATAATTGCCATATTTAGAATATCTTGTCTTTATGATATAAAAACATTGTAGTCAACTTTTCAAGGGTATTATTCTATTCCAAGTTCCAAGTTCCAAGTGATGGAAGATACTTTTTCATGTGAACTTGGACATGATTCCATTGTTTGTGAATTGGTTAACACTTTTCTTTAGACATTGGATTTGGTATTTGTGACAAAGGAATAAAATTTAGGGCACCTTTCATTATTTTTATATGGTGTTTGTAGGATCAAATCCATCAATCAAAGTGGACCAAAGTTTAATGCTACATTCTTCACAATATTCTAAACCATACTCTTTAACAAGATTCAATGTATACTTCTCCATTTTACAAAATATTATCAGTGATTTTTAATTTTTCTTCAAAAAATACTTGAGACCCATATCCACAATTGATGGTGTAAAATGGGTTGAAGTTTTCATGAAATGATCATCTTTTTTTATGGGATTCTCTCACTGCAGGCCTGCTATTCTACTGGGTGGGCTTCCACTAAGGTGACAGGGTGACAGGTAGCCATTGAATGGGCCAAGAGAAGCCCATATCTAAGAGCCCAATGTTACTTTTTGGACAGACATTTACCCACTTTTTTCAGTGAAAATTCAGAAGTCCCAAGAGAACAACCATGGGAAGCAAGATACCTCTATTCCCACCAGTAACTGGGCCAGAGTTGATTCTATAGTAGATTGTTTACCAGGCACAGGAGCAGCCATTTGTTGGAGTTGGCACTGCCAGCCCAGCCAACTTAAACTTTATCAAGCTTTACATGTATAGGCTTGTCAAATTAAAGAAGATCCAAGTTGGGCTCATCAAAGTTAATTTCTATGAATATAATATATATAAATATTATATTTTTTACAAAAATATTATTTATAGAAAAGGTAAGATGAAAATGAAAAAGGAAAAAATATAATTTCAATTACCTCCCTTCAAATTTTGGTTAAATATATTGTATATATTTCATTATTTTGAAATTTTATCAAATATCTCTCTTATTTTTAATTAAATGAGAATAAGTGGAAATGACAAGCAAGAATAGATTTTGAATTAAAGTGAAATTGAGTGAAAATAAATGAAAATGATAAATGAGATATTTTTTGAAATTTTAAACTTATACTGGCTAAATATATTTAGTCTAAACCTTAAGGAAAGTGAGTGAAATTTTTGTGAAGAAAATAAACTAAAGTAGAACCAAGTATAATATGTCGTGTGTATAATTTGGTTTCATTACTTTTTATTCAACATCTCATTTCTTTGTACTTTAATTTTGTTCTTTAATACTTCGACTCAATTAATTTATATCTAGTCTTTTTTTCTTCTTCTATATTTTTGTCGCATTTGTTTATATATACCTTTGTTTAATGATTTAAATTTCATATGTACATTTAACGGCTGGTGGACAAGTACCAGATTAAAGGCTAGAATTTTCAAATTGCTTTTAGTAGATTCAAATATGTCCTTTGAAGAAAATCGATGACAAGAAAAGATTAAAACACATCAAAGCTAGTTTTTGACCATTATTTCAAAGTATTTACACTGAAGGTGGGCCAGAACAATTATAAATCAACTACTAAGGGGTCTATCAATTTTTTTTCCACAAGTGCACATGCCACAAGAATCGAAAAAGTCTGTTAAGTCAAATACTGGGCTTGTTGGGGCTCTTATTATGAGCTCACTTAATGAATGCAGGCCATTATGCAAAGGCCAAAGTCTCCAAAATTTATTTGGATTATTAAGTCTTTGGTTGAAAAGTTCAGGTTCAAAGAAAGAAAAAAATGGCTATCTTTGCTGAGTGAAAACCCCACAAAGGTCAACCCCAAGAAGCCATGACCCCTCCCATTTTGTTCTCTTCTTGCACGTTCTATCTCTATCTCTCAGAGCTCCCACTCTTTGTTTTTGTGTTGTTAACGGCTGATTTTTAACTTCCTCCACTCCCTATACCCCACACCAAGATTCTACATGATGGCTTCCCTATTTCTCTATATTCAATCATCTTTCTTCTCTTATAAATCTGTTGAGAAACGGGGGTAGTCCATTGCCTCAAAGCCAGGCTCAAGACCAATAAAAAATCTAGCTACCTGTATATATATCTTCTCCTTTTCTTTATTTTTCTTCTTGTTGGTTGGTTGGTTTTTGATGATGGAGGATTCTCTGGGTTCTTTTGTGGACAAGGGTTTTGCCCTTAAAGGAGCAGAAGACGGCCCTGAAGAGAGTGGTTGGACTGCCTACTTTGAAGATTTGTCATCAATCAGTAGAGGGCATGGTTCAAATTCCAGTGCCTGTGATACTTCTTCCTTGGTTTCTGATGCTGCTTCTGGTGCTGCATGGAAAGCCACCACTGGTAATCATGTGGTTGCATGCTCTTCGATCGCGGGTTCTCCTCAGATTCCTAGGAAATTGAGTTTCAAGAAGACGAGAGCCCGGGAAATTTCTTATGATGATTCCTTGGAGGATACTGCAAGCTCTCCTGTTAATAGTCCCAAGGTCTGATATTGATATTATAGATACGAACCCCATCTTTCTTCAACTTTTGTATTGTTTCTTAGCCTTCTGTGTTGAATGCCTTCTTTTCAAATATCTTAGACCAGCACCTTGCAGAAGATGGAAATGAATCCCAGGAAGACAGATTCCCACATGGAAAATTCTCAGGTAAACATTTTTTCCCCTTTCTTTTTCTGTTTGGTTGGGGGAGTGATGTCCATGAATCATCAATTGTTCAGTGGAGGGTGTTTGGTGTTTGATAATTGAGATTTTACCTAACTCAGTTTTCGGGGTTCTGATGGTTTTGTAGGGGAAAGGAGATGGCAGTGCTGATCATTATTCAAAACTGCAGGGAAATGAAAGAAATGAAATGAATGATTTCAATGGGAAGAACAATATTGATTGTACAGACTTGAAGAAAAGGGGGCTGTGCTTGGTTCCTTTATCCATGTTAGTGAGCTATCTTGGTTGAATTTGGGTTTTCTTTCTCATCTTCTGTGTAGTAGGACTTGTCAAAGTTGAAAATCAAGGAAAAACTCCTGATGATATATAATATGTTGATGAATGTATCAACACCCACCATCTTTCTCAGCCTGCAAAATGAATCTACTTCAAGCCTTCTATATATGCCAAATATATTCAATGACAAGAAAATAAGACAAGTTTCATATCATCTTTTCAATAGCAAGAGAGCTATATTTATAAAGCTTTTTTGAGGCTAGAAACCTGCCAAAAGCTTAACTTAATTCACATACATTGATAATAGATGGAAAAAAGATGAGAGGAGTGATTCACCGTCTTGTTTTTGTTTTCAAAAGTAAGAAAAGTACCTTCAAAATAATGCATTTAAATCATTTTTACAACTCAATTATTGATGGGCACTCCTTGATCTTCGTAAATTAGGGAAAAAGTAAATGTTGTTTAATTAACAAACCTCAAACGAGATGAATAATAATTGTTGGTGGAGATAACATTAATTATGATTTTTTTTTTTTTTCTGATATTGTATTCATTTGGGGTATGAGAATAATTACAGAATCCATAAGGATACAAGTTCCTTGTACCCACAAAGAAAACAATATGTATGACAAAGAAAAAAAGTAGATTGATAAATTTAAAAATTAATTCATCTTCAACCTCTTGCAGGCCTTTCATTTAAAATATTCAGAAAGGACTGCAATGGAAGACCCCTCCATGTGCATGACATTAAGGCAGGCGAGCACAGAAGACCATCAGAGTTGTTAAGGGCATTGAGCAGAAATCCCACAATTAATTCTTGGGGTTGACTCTCTTCCTCACATTCTTCTAGATCTTCTCCTAAGTCTTAACCACCTGTTTCCTTTTGGTATAATAATCATACAACAAATACAAAAGCTCAATAAACATAATACCGTCATATGCGGTCTGATTGATGAAAAGTGCAAGAGAATATTGCTCAAAGTCTGTAACTAATCTTACACCAACCATTCAATATTCGTAAAGATACCAAGAAAATGAGTGCTAAACCTAATATGCAACTATGGTGTAAAGGAATAATTGTTAGGTTGGGAAAGAAAAAAAAAAAAAAAAAAGGAAGAAGGGTTTCTGCATTTTTTTTTCATGTGTACTAAAGATTCAGCACAACCAACATTTTTAATACACAACATTGATTGTTTTGCAAGAAAGTGAGGGAAAAGGTTGAGAGAAAAAGACACCTAGTGGATAGTTGTATTGAATTGAAGAAATGCATGTATGAGGCCTGTAAGAGCAGCAAGGAGATAATGGGAGTACACTATTTTGAAAATGGCCCACACCTGATTGATTGGTCTCAATAGATATAGACTGAGTTATACGCTAATGAACAGGACAATGAATGTATGAGTACCTTATTTATCGACCTCGAGTATGATGGTTTTACGGATAAGCTCCATATGTCAAGATTTTCACATCAGCATCATGAATTATTCAATGGATTAAGTGGGGAAAAGGCTGTAGCAGATGTTCAGTAATGCAAAATAATAGATCAAAGAATTATGATATGAAGAGTTGGAATTTTAGACCAATGAGATAAACCATGTTTGATTGGATAGGCATTAGCATATAATTAGATTTTTCTGTGAACCATTGTCTTTAGATTGATGCTAGCAAATCAAAGTTAGGTGATCAATCAAATAGTTAACAACCTCTAATGATGCTCTATGAATTTTAGAGGTGGTAGATCACAGGTCTAGCTCAAACTCAGCTTGAAACAATTACATCGCGACGAATTACTCGTCTCTCATTACAGTACTCTTATCGACCTTCTGAACAAGAATGAATTTGGGTCTATCTTATCCTAATTAATGGGGTATTTCCTTCACATAAACATGTCCACACGTTCACATATTGGCCCTCCATTATATTGTATCATCACATCATTATCCAATGTAAAGGGCCTGGTTAACTGTTTGATTAGTGATCATATATAATTCATACTGCCATTCATATGTCGGCTTTTGGTATGCAACTTTATTAGATTACTTAATCCTTGTATAAAAATTAGTCCTAGCCCTCATAATTCTTCCTTCTAATGGAAACTTTCTGATCATTTCTACATACCCAGCAGTAAGGGTGGGGCTAGAGGCTTGGCTCCTTTACTGAATGAACTGTTAAATTTTGAATTGTCTACAATTGGAAGACTTGAAAGAGGAATATTCAATTGAGGTTACTCGCCAAATTAATGGTAAATGATGACCTTCATTTTTTTTTTCAGAGGTGGGGCATTTTGAATGGTAACCAATGTCTAATGAACTGTGGGAGTACTGAACTTTTCTTTAGGGTAGGCCCTCACAAGGGGGTTGTTCAACCTCAAGTCAAGTGGACCCTCAAATAGGGAAGTTGTGTATATAATTGAAACATTAATTTCATACGTCATTTTGTCATGCTATCGGTTTCACACCGACCCATTTCCTCATTGCTTCAGGTAAAGGCATTGTGGGAAAAAGAATAGAAAAACTTGGGACTTATCAACAGCCCACTTTGGACCCCAATATGTTATAAAGTTCCCTGCTAGTGGTCCTAAGAAATTCCATGGGTTGTGGCTGAAAATGAGTACCACTGGGTCCTGTTTGGTAGCCAGGAATATAGAGAGAAAATCAAATCTTATTTGGATCGAATGGTTGTTGTGAGATTCCATCTTGCTGCTACCATTTTTGGCTTTTCTCAACAACCCAATAGAGCACAAATCAATTCTATCCATAGACTTAGGCTATGAAACACAGCCAAAGTTTGATATGATTCAGTTTACCAATTCATATCTTGATGATGAGCAAGGTGGGCAGGACTCAAATCCTTCGTCCAATCATAGCATGACACATGACCGAGTGGAGAGTGTTGTAAAATTTGTGATTAAACATAAAGGTAAAATAATACTAGATTAGTATTGACACCAAGTTTCTGAAATAAGACAATGCCTAGGCTAAAATAGTAAAGGATCTTACAAGATTTCAAGCCCTGGATGATGGGTCATCGATCAAAATATTCGAGCACCGCCATGGTCACCCTAATGAGAGTAGCAGACTGATAGCGACAGTTGTGATTGAACTTTGAAATCATGGCCGTCAAGGACTCAAATGATCATTGATTGATGGATGAGCGAAACCTCGTGGTACTGAGATGAGTCATTCACCATTTCTTTTTAGCAATAGGTGATTTTTTACTAGCACATATTCAATCCATGATACCCGTGATGTATAAAGAAGGAATTAAGTTATCAATAACCCCGTGACATGAGGGAATTATAGAGAAATGTTGATCATTTTCTAATGGTGAACCTTGCTCTTTCTTGCTTGATTAGAACAATTAGTGGCGCCGGTGAATCTGATTTCTTTCAAAAAAAAAAAATATTTTATACTATGATCATATGGGCAGAGGCTTCTAAGTTCTAACAAATATTGATTAATAAGAGCATAAAATCAAGGACTAAATCTCATATAAAATGTAGATTATAGGAAGACTAGATGCATATCAGTCATAGGCATATATATATATATGGTCTTTGCTTCAGAAAATAGGACATCTATGTTTATAGTCACACACTCTTCTTTTGAATGAATGATCATGATCTTTTACCAGAAACTATTAGTTGATCACATTGAATTTGAAAAAGGTTTGGCTCAAGATCATCATAATCTTTTTACTAGAAAGCCAGGCATTGAATATAGATAAATTTGTATTTACTTGTATTGCATGCAGTGCATTAGGTCTACTACTCCCATCCACAGCTTGTTAAATGTTCTGGTCTGCAGTAGTACCATCTGCATCAGAAGCACATTCAGCAGCATGTGTTTATCAGGATATTGCGGCACAAGAATTACGTGCCCAACATTTTGGCAAACGTCTTGCTTGAATAGGCCATAGCCAGAGCTGTTTGAGTGCTTATAAACAGTAATTTGAAATCACTCGTGGAACACCTGCATAGGAAAGTTCATGCAAGCAATCAAAACAACTCTAAAAGTCACAACTAGGATACAATAGATGCGGTTTCCACAGGGAAAAATCTTTTGAATCTTGTAGAATTGCCATCTAACAACCCTTCACAACTTCATGGAAAGTCTGGGCAGCTCCATAGCCAATTGCATTGAGAACCAAGTGATTACAACTCATGGGCTACAACAGTATGGAGTCAGAGGAGAACCCACCCATTGGATAACCATCCTTCTTACCATCTGAGAATTTAGGGGAACCCATTTTGAGAACATCATTACAATTTATATATAGATATATGCCCAAAATTGTACAACAAACTGTATCTGCCTTCCTGCATCAAAATAGTATTTCTGTTTTTCTACTTTCTGCTCTCTGAGCTGAAATGCAGTTTTTGCATTTCTCCTTTTCCCACCCTTTTAGAAGATGAAATCATAACAATTACAAGACAGGAACATCAAGTGATCCATTGGTATAGAATATTTGTGCTTCTAACTCATCATACATTTGAACGTAGGAAGCAAAAACAAGGAGAGGGACCAAGGGCTTTAACCGATCATCCTGAGAGAGTTCCAATCATTTCCAGGAAATAAAATTTTCATGTTATCATTAAAATTTAATTTCTGCAATCTGAGCTAATTTGAATCATAATACAAGGCAAAATGATTACATAACAACAATCATAACTTGATTTTGGACTTGCATTTGGACTCAACATACTGTGTCTGAATAAAAACAGAGATATTGCACAAACTAAAAGCCCGTGCACCCATCTTCAAGATCTTTAGCACTCCCACTTTCCCATGTAAAGTTGCTGTGGAAATCAAGTTTAAGCATCCAGCTTCAAACCACCCAAAAAGTAGGGACTTGATATCAACTTATCTGCAAAAGATCTCCACAGAAGTGTAAATATTAAGTGTACCGCGTGCAGGGACAGTTTCATGTTCAATAGGAACTTCAGCTACAATGGTCTCATGACAATTCACAAAAGATGAATTCTTGAATTTGAAGCTTCCGTAGTTTGGGTTATTTATTCTAACAACTACTCCCAATGTGATGTTTAGTTGTAAGTTGGGGGAAGACTTCAAGTTTAATGTGTGGCTTACAGGGTGGAAGGTGACTTGGGGTTGTTTAGGCTTTAGCATGGTGAAGAGCAAGATCAATGAAACAATTAGAATGACAAGAACTAGCAGTATGGTGGTGGCTAAGTAGATTTTGAATCCTTTGCAGGAAGATTTGACACCAGCCATGTTCACTGATAGTTGGAATTCGAAGATGAAGAGTTAAAAAATTGCATTGTTTCAGAACATTAAAGGAATGTTGATGATTAATAAGACTTGTGGACAAAATAGGAACCTTCTTTGAGTCATTTTTGTGGATTTAAGTGTTTGTTTGGCTTGATTTAGCGTAGAAGGTTGCATATTAGAGCCTTGTTTGAACATGCACGCAAATGGCCCATGGTTGAAAAAGTTGTAGCCCTATAGTTCTAGAAGTTTTTTGCAGGGGAAAAAACATGACTAGTGGTTAAGGTTTTAGACAAAGATGAGGACAAATCAAAGCAAACAATCAGAAGTTTGGTGTTTAATATAATGCCACTCACTTTGGTTTCTCCAATAGAATTTGTCTCATCTGTCTGGTCACTTAACATAAAATATTTTGCTTACGTCCAAGTAAATAAATTCCAAGAAGAAGACTTCAGAATTCTGTCAGTCATGGCAGAGAAGGAAGGAGGAATAGTCAAGAAGAGGCATGTAGAGGCAATGAGAATGGCAATCACAGTTCTTGGGAGCACGGCTACATGTGGATCCTGAAAAGAAGGTGAAACACATGGCTACAGCAGATCAAGAAGGGAACTAATGCTCTGGTCTCCAGTCAATTAGATAACTGTTGATGGCCACAAAATTCAACTCAAGAGCCTAGCTGGCATCACCAAGACTTCTCCAGTTGAGGCATTTGCTGCTGGCCAGTAACGTGTCTAAAGTATTTGGTACTCATGGTTCACCAGGAGTTGGCTGCAGCTCTTTAATCGTCAACCATTTCTCATTAAGGGTGTGCTTTGATAGGATATCTCAAAGGGATTCTAGGAGGAAATACAGATTCATGGATAAGGTATTTGAATCGCAGATGGTGGTAGGCCAGAGCATAATTCTTGCCTTGAAGAAAGGACATAAAAGCAAATACTTCATCTATAATGTTTTCTCTCTGAGAAATTGGAAACAAGAAGAATTAATCAAATAACTATATAATCATGAGGAGTTGAGTTTATTACCTTTTACCAAATTTTCTTGATCCAAGACTGGGACAGGATAAAGCTAGGCTGTAAGCTACATTTCTCCATACTTCTACTGTCCTTTGGGTAGCTATAAAGAAGCAGAAGGGTGTCATGAACCGTCAATATGAAGTACTACAAGCACAATTGGATAAACAGCAATTCTGGAGCTTCCATTGAAAAACCTACAGCTGAAACCTAATATTTTCTGTTTGACTCCATTGGCTGAGGCATATAAAACCATGATTTGTTAAGTCGGTATGCTGTAATGCTAATATGAGATGAATTCAATGTAAATATCCAGTCATTTTCTCACGGAACCTCTAGAATACAAGAGGAAATTAAAAGAGTTTGAATAAAGAAACCTGCTGAATAACATCTCTCCAACCATGCAGTTGCCACTAAGCCCTCATGCTGGAACTCCTCACAGATTCCCAGAGCTAAAAGCAAAACTGAATACAGAATAAGGTTCTGTAATGGGCTTTCTTGATTTGCTCCACTTTCACCTGATGAAGGAGGGTTTCGATAACAAGATCTTCAGAGTCAAGATCATCCTGTGTTCAGCGCAAAATCATCTATGACGCCCGAATTAGCAATGACCGATAACGTAATCTTAGCAGCATTGTCTTTCCTCTCCTATCATGATACCCAGAATCATTTTCCACACTAGAACCATCACACCCACATATTAAATTTCCTTCCTCAAACCCCTCCTCCCCTTTTCCCCATGGTTCCACCCATCTTCATCTCCATTGTATTTTTACCAGTAACATCTTCCCTCAGGGAAATGTTTGCCCAACTCTCAGAAAAGCCTCCAAAATCTCCAACTTGCATTGATTTCCTTCGCCGTATTCTTGATCTGAACATCAACTTGATTCATTTATGGACGATTACCAACACCGCCGCAATCACCGGAAACAGCCTCCATCCGGAGGTCAAAAACACTTCCACTGGACATTGCAGCAAAGAAGACCCACCTCCTTTTCCTTCACAACGATAATGAAACTGTAAGCAGCTCTCTCAACGTCGCAGCTGAAAACCCTAACTTGAAGAGCAAGTGATCAATTGTTTTCCAGGCTTGGAAGAATTCCTTTCCTTTGTAGTTCAAGGGACCGCCGGAGCAGACGGTGCCTACGTGGACGAGGGTGGACCCAGAAATGGGGGTCGGAAGTTGATGAAATCTTCGATGATTTCGCACCATGAACAGTCCATTGCAGGAGCCTGAGGTTTCGCATATGAAAATTTTTCTTGGGGGCCCGTTTGTTTGGCTAGAAGATTAGTTGGGTTGAAGAAAAAACCATGCAGGAAATTGGATTTTGAATGTGTTGGAAGCATAGAGTATCTGTGAATTTATTTCTCCAATCACATACATGGTATAAATCTTCCCCATTTTTAAAAAGGAAAACCCATCAAATACAAACATAAATCACCTTGAGCTGCCATTTGAGTTGAATCATGGGTGGTGAAATAAACACAATTTCATTGTTTGTAACGATATTTTGTGGGCAGTTACTTGTCGTTTTGGTGTTCCAAATAGTATAATGGCCGGCCATCATAGTAACATCAACATATCAAAACTGTTCCCAATATCACATAATCCTCTCGTCGTCTCCCTTTTAGGCTCTCTTTCTCTGTTCTTTCTTCCCTAAACCTCTCTGTAATTTCATCAAGATGAACGACCTGCTCACGGTATGTTGGATGTATTCTGCTAAGGAGTTCCGTTTCTGTACTTTTTGGATGCCTGATTGTTGATGGGAATGGTAGACTGGCTTTATCTGAGTTTTGCTTTTGAATTTAATGATTCATTTGTTGTTTTTGCAAGGGGGTTGGTGGTTCATGTTGTATGGAAATGCATCTGTAAATTGTGATGGTTTTGATGGGAGATGCCTTTTTCTGTGAAATTTGATGTAGAATTGGACCTTTTTAAGAAAACCCATTACCTATCTGTGATTTCTCTGGAATCATACCAGTTTGGTCACTGAGAAAATTGAGGAAAAGAGAGAAAATCATCTCAAGTTCTAAACTATGCCAAACAATTGTATGAAGCTATGATTAAAATGCTAAGTTTTTCTTAGCTTATAGATGATGGTCCACATGGGATTTCTTTTCATTTCCTACCTTTTCTCAGCAACCAAATGGATGCTATGTTTATGCTAGTCCTGGTGTGAAAACTTTCTAGAAAGTTTTCAGTTGAATACTTCAATGAATTGAATTGGTTCATCTCAACTGAAGCAGCTGTCTTGTTTCTGACTGTTGGGATTTTCTGGCACTGATTCAATTTTTAGTTCAAAGATGATCATATAGTTGCTTTGTTCTTTGAACTCATACTCAGAAGACTATAATTACTGTGTCTGCAACTGCATGCACTTTCAGGATTCATTTGTTGGAGATGCCAAAGTTCGGCCTCCCAAAGAAAGAGACGTTGAAATGGGAACCCGGGTTCTGAATACTAACTCAGATTTGGGATTGGAAGCTTTCAATAAGCAGGTGTTGATACTCGAGTTGTTTGATTTTTCTATATGTATGTCTGTATACTAAACATTTCTCTCTTTATTTGTTAGATACAAGAGGTTGAGAAGCAGGTGGATAAGCTCACATTATTACTCAAGAAACTTAAGGTATGGAATAGTGCTGATACTGGACTCTGTTTAGGGATTCATGGAGGCATTTATAAGGATTGATGAAATGAAATCTCAATGTATTGGTTCAAGTAAATGGAGAATATATACTGTCATATCAGAAGATCAAGTCATCAGTTCCTACAGATTTTTCTCTCAAAATTCTCTTGTCACTAGTCATTAACTTTCTCTCTATGGAGGTTGAAGATAACTGAAACAGCATTTAGCTCCCTTGTTTCATTGTCTCTGGCAAAATGGCAAATTTGAAACAGGATCTTTCAAAAATCATACTGACCAGTAGGACAACCAAAAATTTTCAACTGAAAAAGGACTTTTGGGCAAAAGCCCATTACTAACCCAATGATGCAGGGTAGTTTTATTGCTTACAGTCACAGCCACAATTTAACTCCAGAAACTCAAAATGTAAGCTCTTTGCAGGATGCTAACGAGGAGTCGAAGTCTGTTACCAAAGCGTCTGCCATGAAAGGTAAAGCTTTTCTCCTTCAACCCTTACTCATCTGTTGAGAACTTGTAATCTCAATTAGATGTTCAACCCTATTACATTCCCAATAAATGGGCTATGAAAATGTTGTATGGCTTCATGCGCAACCAAGTTGGCTACATTGGGTGCTCAGTGCTGTTGGGTGCATGCTACTCATATTTTATGCTTATTGTGTACTTCCTTATTTAGCTACTTCAATTGCTCTAAACGTACTGATAAATCATTCACAGAAATCAAGAAGCGGATGGAGAAAGATGTTAATGAAGTGCAAAAGATAGCACAAAATGTCAAAGCAAAACTAGAAGCAATAAACAGAGATGTATTACTTTACTCATCTACAGCTTGATACACCAGCATGTTCCATGAGGCTAAGCAGCCTGTCATTATGCTTGTGCTGTTGTTTTCTGATTCCTTCCTCTCCCTCTCCAGAACTTAGCCAATCGAAAAAAGCCTGGCTGTGAAAAGGGAACAGGTGTTGATCGATCAAGGACAAACATGACAAAGTATGTTGCAAGTGCAAAATAAATTTGATTCCTAGATTACTGCAACCTTTCTTTTTCAAAGTAGAACTTTAGTAACTTGCTAGTCATAACCAATTCTTGAATCTCAGTGCATTGACAAAGAAGTTCAAGGACCTAATGATAGACTTTCAGGTTTGTCTACTTTGTAATCTGGGTTACCTTTTTTTGTTAGTTTTCTTTCAATCTCTCATCAATGTATTTATGATTTAGGCCCTCAGACAAAAGATGCAAGATGAGTACCGCGAGGTTGTGGAGAGAAGGGTCATGACAGGTTAGCCTGAAAACTCTCAAAGAATGAAAAAAACCACAAATTAATGGTCTTTCTAGGACTTTAGGCTCTCAATGATCTAGTTTCCATCCATTAAATTGCACTTTGTGTTATGTTTTTATGATTGAACAGTTACTGGAACCAGACCAGATGAAGAGGTGAGTCTGAATCCTCCATTAGAATCTGAGCTATAATGGACATGGCTGTTATCATAATTGGCCAAAATTTAATGACTTTTCTAGACAATAGACAACCTGATAGAAACTGGAAACAGCGAGCAAATCTTCCAGAAGGCAATTCAAGAGATGGGTAGAGGACAGGTGTGTTAGCTTTGGGGAGCTGAAATTTTACAAATACACAGATGCCTTGAATCTTTCCCTTTAGTCCTAAATGTGAGCCATGGTTGCAGGTGCTGGCCACACTGGAAGAAATTCAGGAAAGACATGACACTGTGAAGGAAATTGAGAAGAAGCTCCTTGACTTGCATCAGGTATATTTGCACCCATAAACTAAAGCTTGAAACATCCACAATGTATAATCCTGTTTTGTGTTTTCATTTGTTAGATTTACCTTGATATGGCTGTTCTAGTGGAAGCCCAAGGAGACCTGTTAAATAACATTGAAAACCAGGTTTGCTTCTGCTTTTACATCCATTCTTCCTTTGGGTTGTGAGCTTGGTTTATTATTGGAGGCATATTATTGTTCTTAACTCCATTCTCATTCTGCTCCTCTCCAATGCTTGTAGGTGACAAATGCAGTGGACCATGTGCAATGGGGAACAGATGCTCTCAGAACAGCAAAGAGCTTGCAAAAGAAGTCAAGAAAATGCATGATGTTTGCCATCATCCTCATCTTGATTATTGCAGCCATTATCACTCTTTCTGTCCTGAAACCTTGGAAATAGTCTGCAGAAGAATTTGAAGAATGGTGAATTTGATTTTCTTCTTCCTCAGTTCTTTTCTGTTATTTATTTACCAGAGTGTCCATTCAAATAACAGCCATTAAAGAGTTGCGGTTGCTTCATCCCCTTGTATTTTTGCTTCCCTGCTCAGTTTTCTTAATCAAAATTTATGAACAATGCAGAATAACAATTTTGCAAGGCATTCTCACCTTTGAGTCTTGGGTTACTTTTCATTCTCTCTATCACAATGTTCTCAGACTTCCCATTACTTTAGATCCAATATTCATTTTTGTCAAGAGATAGAACAGATCTAAATTTGATTTAAATATGAATAAAGCTTAGGTTTATCAAGTGTTCTGATAAAATCCCAAAATTTCACATTTTGCTAGCCCAAAATTTCTCTTAAAAATAATTTTAATGATTATAAAACAAAGAAATTTGATCTAATTATATTTTTAGCATAATTTATTCGATTTTTATAAGAATATTAATCCAACAGTAGTTAAGGACAATCAAAGTGAGCTTCATAGAGTTTTCATCAAAGATGAAAACTAAATTTAGGTTAACCATACGCAAGATTAGGTGCACTAGGCTAGTAATGCATATCATTTTGTTTAAGACACTATAAGTCATCAAAGTGAAATTAAACTACTTTAAAAAAAAATTGGATGAAAACTTGTATCAAAGTAGGGACGGTAGTGGAGTGGGTTCACGATGGGTCAACCCATCCTTATCCTACTTATTCAAAATAATTATTATTTTTATCTTATTAAAAAAATTAAATAGGATGGGGCCGAGGTGGATATGCAAATTTCTTATACCTAACATCCCCTATCTAGTTTGAAAATATTTTAATTTTTTAAAAATTATATTTTAATTTTTTTAATTATATTAAAATAAATATATTTTATAAATAATTAAAATATTATAATTTTTATAACTTATATTGTTGAAAAACATTTTATTATTATTATTATTATTATTATTATTATTATATATTAAAATAGAAAAATAAAAATTAAATTAATTTAATTTTTAAAATTAATTTTATATATAATCGAGGTTAGACAAGATAAGGTAACACTTAAACCTACCCTAAACCCATCTCGGGTTTTCTAAAAAATCTCAAACCCACCCTTAACCCATTTATTTAAATTTCAAATTCGTCCCATTAGGAGTAGGGTGGGGTGAATATAAAAAAAAAAATCATCCTATTGCCATCCCTATTCCAAAAAGAAACCAAGGTTAAAATCGATCTATTTTCTATTGGAAAGGTTTTCTAACCGCTATAAAATCTTTGTTTACTCCTCTATGTCCTTTGTCTATTTATGTTACATGCAATTAGTTTAAATGTTATCATTTATATCTAACATTGCTAAACTTTTAGAGACCAACATCAAATTCTAGCCCTTTTTCCCTCCCCTCTCTTAGGTGTACACCATGGGATTAATTAGCTTGTTTCCCTATAATTATCATAATAAAAATTTTATAATAGTTAATTATGTGACTAATAGAAAATTGGAATTAGATAATAATTAGCATTTTTAATTATGCTTTAATTGCTAAAATTTGTTTAGAAATTTCCTAAATTAATACTTGTTTTTATCTCACATATTTTCCCATTTTAAGGTTTGTAATTTAAATATATGTTCTGTTATTGAAATTAATTTATTAATTTTTAATTTAAATAATAACTTAGAGTACGATTTAATACTAATTCTATAAAGTAGTTTTAGTTAAGTATTTGATAAAAATTAGGAAATATTTTTAAAAATATGAAAAATCACATATAGTGTTTTTAGAAACACTTTATAGTAGATTCTCTTAAAAATATTTTCAGATAAAATACTTCTGTCAAACACAGTCTTAAAACCCATTTAATAATAATTTTAAAAATGTTTTTAACTTAAAAAGTATTTTTGAAAAAAAAAATATTAAGTAAATGCCTTTAAAATTTTGAAAAATTATTTATAAAGTTAAAAAATCACTTTATAATATTTTTTAAAGAAATATTTTATACGTGATTCTCCTTAAAACGCTTTCGAAAAAAACAGTTTCATTATAAGCATTTTGTGTAGAAACATTGTCACACCAACTATTAATATCTTTTTAAGTCTTAAAAAACCATCGTGTAGTACAAAAGACATTCAACCCACCACCATAACAACACTACAAAAGCACTGCATTATACATGAAATTCAAGGACAAACATTTTCATTATGAGCTTAATTAGAAGTGAACTTGAAACCAGAACAAAAACTCCATGATATTAACTGATGGAAACAAACGAAATGACAGTAGTTAAACATAAACAAGTTTCTTCTCTTCAGACTTGAGAGAGCTAATCCAACAGGTACTACTACTAACATGCGATCTGTGGCCAAAATTGCCCAAAATAACCCAGTCATATATGGGATTATTGCCACATTATTTTACTTCAGTTCCATAAAATATTAGGAACCAGACAAAAGTTCCCAAACCCCACCCCTTGATTCCACTGGAAACCGTAGCTCTCCTACATTCTTGACTTGGCAATCACCAGAGTGTTGCCTTCCCCCATCCCCATCCCCATCCCTCCTGGCAATGTCCATGTCTCTTTGAATTGATCTTCTGTTACTCCTGCAAAACAATATAATTGACATGAAAATAATCAGAAGTTTTAATTATCATGAAGGGCTATGTTCATTTGTAGATATTGTATGTGAATTGAGGGAAGGGGTGACTTGCCTTTCCCCATGGCAGCAGTGGAGGAGATGCCTCCCTGGACAGTCTTGAGAACCCTATCATAATAATTTGCACCAGACCATTTCTGATGTGCAAGTGTGTCAACTCCATTGTTCCTCTCCTCCCTCTGGATCTTCTCCACATAAGCCTGCATTCCCCTGCGAGCAAAGTCCCTCGCAAACGTGTCGATAATGAGTGCATCGGCGTGGAAACCGGCCAATGTAATGAACTGCCAGCAGTAGCCCAACCGGGCGATCCGTGGAATGAAGTCCCTCATCTGTTCATCCGTCATTCCTGATGCATCCCAGTTGAAAGAAGGGGAGAGATTGTAAGCCAACATGATCTCTGGCTGCATTGATTTCACCCCTTCTGCAAACTTGGTGCACTCAACCAAGTCTGGGCTTGCGGTCTCCATCCAGATTAGGTCAGCGTAAGGAGCAAAAGCCCAGCCACGGACAATTGCAGCCATTACTGACCCTTTGAACCTGTAGAACCCTTCTCGGGTTCTCGGCAAGTCCCAGTCCCAGAACAGATTGCGAAGCCCCAACCTTTCAGCAATCTCCCGGCCTTGGTCATTGGAGAGACACTTATCGTACCCTGAATGATTCATCCACTCATTCAGCCTCCTCCTCTTCTCATCCTCCCTTATGTTCAGATTGTTGATGGCATCCACAACACACTCTGAAAATGTCTTCAACTGTGCCACTGAGAGCCAATTATCCTCAATGGCTTGAAGTTCAGCCCCAGTCTTACCAGCGGCCATTGCCTCAGCTAGAATAGTGGCCAAGCCCTTCCCCTTAAGGTTCGGGTTGGTTGCTCCCAAAATGAATTGATGATCCCTAGAATCCACATTGGTCTGAATCAAATTGGCTGCAACTGCATCAGTCCTGGCCACCAACACTGTCTCAACCCCCATAACATCAAACTGCAACCTTGCTGCCACAAGCCTATTGATATGCTCACTGACTGAAACAAGAACTTTCCCGGCCATGTGCCCGCATTTCTTTGTCATTGAAGACTGGTCCTCAATGTGGACTCCAGCAGCCCCACGCTCCACAAACAGCTTGCAGAGCTTAACAGTGGCAGTTGCACCACCAAACCCAGTATCCCCATCAGCTATGATGGGCTTCAAGTAGTCCACATAAGGCGTTCTCGCTCTCTCTTCGCGGCTCATGCTCATCCTAGCCTCTTTCTGCTTCCTGTCATGGTACTGCTGAGCAAAGTAGAGGTGCTCAACCTTGTTTGGGACAGTGTCATAAGGGTAGTCAGCCAAGTCAGGGCCTGGCTCATTGGTAGTGGTGTGTGTTGAAGAGCATTGCCAGCCTGAGACATAGATGGTGTCCAAGTGCTTGGCCATCATGGCAACTTGAACTGGGTCCAAAGCACCAAACGTCCTGGAGGCAGTGCCATTGGCTTGGTGAGTCTTGAGAGTTCTCCACAGCTTCTTGGCCATCTCATTGGAGCCATAGCTTTGCTTGAGGTTGCCACGGAGAGCCACAACATCTCGGGCTGAGTATGGCCTCCTGGTTAGCTTGAACCTCTCAGAGTTCCACCATGCTTGCACCTCTGCTACTTCTGCTTCAAACCTCCCTTCTTCCTCCAGTATCTGTCCACAAAATTCTAAATCATTAGCTGTTGGGGAGGCTGCACATTTACTTGGGCTGGGCTTGGGCAAAGCTTATGGACCAAATTTGAGTGCAGGCCAGACCCCAAGACACAACGGCATGCCCCAAGTCAAACTCCATTTATTAATTTTTCAGCAAAAATAGGATAAGGGAAATTACACTACTTGCATGATCTAATGATTTTTCATCAGAATTGAAAATAAGGGTAAGTGTCAGCTAGTTGGACTTGGTGGCCAAGTGGACATTTTTGGAGCTGCACATGTCAGCTAGATGGATATATATGTTGACAAACCCACATGCAATTTCTTCTTTAGATCACCCAGAAAAGGCCAAACAAGCAAGTGAACTGATGGAAAAAGAAATCAAATATTGCTTAAAAATGGGGTGGATGCATTACGTATGAACACTTCTTTTAGACAAAAAGACATCTTATATGGTTGAAAAAAGAAGCATCAGGCTATGGTTTTTCTTAAAGGGGAAGAGACATTCTCAAAATATGTTGTTGAGTTGAAGATCCAGATTTCAGACCATCCCAAAAGGGAAAGAAATTTTCAGATATGCCTTATTCTTTTAGTTGGTTCTTGAAAACAACATTTCATGTCTTGAGAGAGACATATCTCTTCAAATCTAAAATTCTTGTGTCTTGAAAAATTCTCTCCAGCCTCTTTGGATTTTGGAGAAAGAAAATGAGAGAAAAGTAAAGGTTGAAATCACTAGAAAATATTGGATCCTTGCTGAAGCTATTTTCAGCAATTTTTTCTTTGTTTTCTTCCCTTGAAAACAGAAGAAAGAAAAAAAGTAAGCCACAATCTAGTAGATTTGAGAACACATAGTTTATGAAATCCCAATTCATTAGACATATCAGGAGAGCTCAATTAATGCATTGTTTGGAAGCCATGAATCATGCGAAAAGTGAAAAAACCCCAGTGCATGCACTGTTCTTTCAGAGCAAAGTCTGAGCTCCTCTCTTGAGTCTCTCTGGATGAAACCCTACCACTACCAAAATGCCACTGCAAACAACACAGAACTGTCAAATTTTCATGTCAAATGTACATCATCACCCCTTCATAGCTAGGTGTGTTTCACTGCAATTTGGCCTCAAAACAGAACTTCACCTGAACTCATTGAGAAAAAGAACTGTAAAACATAATTCTGAACCAAAAATGTTAACACCCATGCTACTTTGAACACACACATGAAGTGCTTGAATTCATCTACACATAGAAAAATGAAGCCAAAATTTGAGAAGAAAGGGGTGTCTTTGAGCTTACCATTGAAGGCACTCCAAAAGATGCAGCCATGGGAAGAACTGAATTTGACAGAGAAAAGGAAAGAGATGAGTATAAACAACTAGGAGATGAAGTTCATGGCAATGGCTCCTCCAAGTTGTTCTATTTATAACATGAGAGGAGATCAAAGTGATGCCCTTAAGGTGAGAAAAAAACAAAATCCAAGAAATTTCCACTGTGTTTCTCATTTACGCTTTAACTGTGGAATTAAATTTTGCCATTGTTATCTGGTTGAAACATGGCCTTTGAGGGCTGCAGTTGCAGGCACGTAGACTATGGTGCTTCACAAACCATCCTGAGCATTTCTTTCCATCAACCATGCTTGTCGTCTTCCTCTTTTCCATGATGTCACCTTTTTTATTATCTGCTTAACTGCTTCAGTTTTTCTGTTTATTTTTCTTTTCCATTTCTTTTATTTATTTGAGTTGGTTGATTTGTGTGAGTTCAGGGCCTTCAGGCCATGTAAGAGAAAGTGATTCCACTTCATTTCTTTGTTTTACAACTATTACACAAATTCTGCGCCACTAGAATTAGGTAGGATAGATTTGGGAGTAATCCTAGCAAAAGTGCTTATATCTCAAAAGTATTCTAATAATGTTTTTAAAAAATGATTTTAAGAAACATTTATGTAGGAGTCCATTTGATAAAAGTAGTTAGAGTGATTTTAAAAAGTATTTTTAATATTTTTAATACTTAAAAGATAAAAAAAAAAAAATTAAATATAAAAAGAAAAAAAGTTAAAAATGCTAGCTTTTTAAAATCCTCTAACTAACGGATTCTAAGTTCTTATCCAAAGATCACTTTAGGTTAACTAAAAGCCCATGTAAAGCCACTTTAGAAGATTTTTCACTTATCCAGACCACACAAGGCCTAGGATTGCAAAGGATCCGAGCCCCAAGAGGCAAATCTAGATGTAGAGGGGCCAGAAATGGCAGACCCACAAGCCACTTTTCCATATTGGTCCAATCATAGGAGCTGCACCCATGTTGGACCCACACAATCTCTGCCTCCTGATTGACCCACTTCACAGTCTTCACTCCACCATGATTGGAGCCTCTGGGGCTCCCATTTGATATTTGGGTTCACCCCAAAACCTCCAAAAATCATTGAAATGGGCTCACTCACCTTGAGCCCTCAAATGTTTATGGCTCAATCTCTATACATTTAGGGCATGGTGAAAGCAAAGATGTGTACGTAAGACACTTAGCCTCAATCCATGTGGACACCACAGAGCTCCAACACCTGTGGGGATGGTTTTGGATGGAAGTTTTACGTGTCACAATGGTGTAGAGGCTAAAATGGATATGGGATATACAGTACTTGAAGATTTCTAATAGTTATCTATTGAAAAACACACACTAAAGTTGATCCATTTAGCTTAAGTTTTTGAACTCTTTTTTGGAATTACTATATGGGGATTTGATTCAATATATTGTGTGTGGGTGTTCTCCTTTTATTGTGGGGAAGGTGGTTACACTGCTGACGATAGAAATGGTTAGAAGAGTTTGAAGTTTGGACTCCCAAGGAACAGAAGAAGGATAAGCCTATCTGCAAATTTCACTCTCATGCTAGCTAGCTACATATGATGATATATTTTCCACATATCCTCTCCAAGTTTTTCTCCAAATCTCATCTCTTTCCCTGCCATGACTGCCCACCTCATAAACACCTTCTCGGTCCACTCATTTTCATGAATTCCATGTCACCCAATGTCATTCCATATTAAGTAACGATCCATGTGAATATTTTCCGATTGTGTTGAATGGAATTTTATAAGATTTCAATGTAGAATTAAATAAAGTCTCATATCGGGATTAAGGATTAACTCTAATACTATTTATAATAATTCACTTTTTTATATTTAATTATTTTTTTGACTTTAAAACATGTTTATATAATTTTAAAAAAATGCATATATATATATAATATCATAAACTTTTATCCTTCACATATGTAAAGCAAGAAAGCAAACCCTACATATAATTTGAATAAGTCACGGTCACACTTTGTGATACAAATGAAGGAAATATGTAACGTATGAATTGGGTTGGTTGTGGGTATGGGGGGAGGATGGGGATGAGACGTCATGGGTGTGTATATTATTCCACCGTCAATATACATGAGAGGATGAGGGTGGGTTTTGGACTATATCCATTTATGTGAGTTTCTAGAAAGTGATGGTGGGTTTGGGTGGCCAAAGAGGTAGGTGGTTTGTGGTGGAGGTGGTGGTGGTGGTGGGGGGTTTGAAAGAAAAAACAAAAGGGATTGGAGAGAGGAAGAGAGAGGAGTCCCTCTCATCTTGGGATCTTCAAAACTATATATAAAGAAAATGGGCTCACCAGTTAAGGGTGTGGGGGACTGAGGGTTTGTGTTCTGAATCTCACTGATCTTTCAATTCTTGATTGTGATGCAGGTGTGGTTGGGTGTTGAGCATTTCAAGAAAATACAACTTCCTCATCTCTCTTTTCTTTTTCCTTTTCTTTTTTTTTTTATGAAAAATATTTATTTTCTCTTTGTATTATCGGGTTTAGGCTAAATTAATGTTAACCCCTATAAATTGTTTAATAAATAAGTGGTTTTTTCTGTTAACTTGAATAATACAAATTTGAATTGACTCATGTAATTATTATATTAATTAAAACTAATAATAACTTTCAATTATTTAACCTCACATTTGACCCATTTTTAATTTATTTTTAAATCACTAATCATATAAACCTAAATAAGAACCAATCCAATTCAATTATTAAACAAAATAATTTAATTATTAAATGAGTTAAATAGATTATACTACATATGCCTAGACTTTGACACAACACGAACATGATCCAAACCATGCACATAATGTGTTCGGCTCTCAACTCCTTTGAATGGGCTTGGCCTTGAACTCAAACCTGTTCATTTTATCAAGAAATAATGAGCTTGACTGCACACTACAAGTCTACAAGAGCCCAAGACCAAACCCATGTGGACCCATAACCCCTTGAAACACGGTCTTCTAAGAGGAACATTATGAAGTTTGGAATCATACAAAAAAAAAAAAAAAAATCATATTAATTTATAGTAATATATAGCATGAAATGAGACCCCTTTTCCCCTTGACCCACTGACCCACGACAATCACAAAGTCCAACTTTCAATAAACAACATCTAAATTTTATATGGAAAAAAATAAAAATAAAATAATAATAATAATAAGACAACAGTTGCGTACTAGTAAAGTTTATCCAAATTGGGGCCATTGGGAACTATTCCCAGATTTTCTGTCCAAATTAAGGGCCCCATTGTAGTAATTGGATGTTGGATCTACCCCAAAATAAAAATAAAAAATAAAAAATAAAATAAATAAAAAGAAAGAAAGAGGACTCTTTTTGGTTACTGTTGTTGAAATTTGAAAACAGTTTTACGTTATTTAAAACAAAAACATTTTTCTAAGTCAACAAAAATGTTTAGTAAAATTTTGATTAAAAATAATTTTATAATAGTTTTTTTTGAAAATATGTTTTTATGGACCATTTTTTTTGTACAAAATATTTTTCTAACTCAGAATATGTTTGATAAAGTTTTGATAGGAACAAGCTTACAATAATTTGTTATGAAACAGTTTTAAAATAATTTTTTTTTTTAATATTTTTTTGTAGAGTGTTCAGAACAATAATATTTTTTGTTTAGTATTTAAAAACAGTTTTTTTTTTTTAAAATGTAATATTATTTGGTCATTATTATTTAAAAATAAATTTTAAAAACAAACTAAAATAGATAATAAATGAGAATTGTTTTCACCCGATTTTAAAAATAATATATATATATATATATATATATATATATATATATATATATATATATATATATATATATATATATATATATAGGCCCATTTGATCACATTTTTTAAAATTTATCTTCAAAAATTATTTTTAAAAATAAGATTTAGAAAATATGATCAAATAGGCTCTAATATTTCATACTTGAGTTTCATATTGAATTTTATCAAGTAAAACAATTAAAAATTAATTTTTAAAAAAATATATTTTTTGGAAAACAGTTGTAAAAAACATTCTCAAAACAGATCCCAAAAATAGTTCTTAATTGTTATTTAAAAACAAAATTCTATCTAGGAGAAATTTTAACCACTTATTCTTCCCAGATGTGTTGTATGTGCAATACAAAAATTCATAAAATACTTTTTATATTTCATTTGTTACTCAAATCATTCTATAAAATAAATAAATAAATAAGACAACCTAAAACACCTCAAATTTATTCAAAAAGATGTCTTAATTTATTCTAAAAGATATGCTTCCAGGCTAAATTCGAGGAGAAATTAATTATAAAAAAAAAAAAACCGTTTTCAATTAAAAATTTATGAAACTTGATTTTGAAATTTTAAAAAATGAAAAAACTGTTTCGAAAAAGTAGAAAAGTATTTTCGGCCACCGTCCAAAGATTCCAGAAAGAAAAGATAAAAGAAATGGTTCGTTGAAACAACCAAGGTGCGGCTGAAAAATACTGAAGTTGATTATAAAATAATGTTTAGGATTCCGAATGAACGACAAAAAAATTCCAGGTGCATTTTCTCGGTTGCAGGCTACAGTCTGAGCAGTTGGTAACATGGCTTCTTCATATCAACACCCAGGACCAGATTGTTGTAAGAGGAATCAACTCAGAATTTGTCAGTGAAAGTGCAGCCAAAAGGGTTTGATTTTCAGTGAATTTTCATTTTTCTCAGATTTTCTTTCAGGGTTTTACCATTGAACTTTGTGTTCTTCTTAAAATGTGTGTTTGGAAGCTAAGAAACTTCACCATGGATTCAGGTTTTAGTTGATGATGATGATCAGAATATTTCATTGCTCATCAGAGATGGTAAGATTGCAAATCCAAACACCAAACCACCATGGAAATATCAAGAAAACATTGTACAAGCACTAATTATAGCTAAAACTCCACACTACACTTCTCTTTTTACTCTTGATCAAAGAAAAGTGATAAATACCAAACAGCTAAACTTTCTTACAACCCCCAAAATTTTCCTGCCGTAACCAAGAAAACACCACCCCCTCTTTTCTGGCCTTTCATTCACTTGATGAATATCTTGAAGTCCAGTACTTCTCAATTTCCTCTGCCGTTCTTCCAGGAATTCTCCCAGCAATCAGAGACCACCTAAAGGATCATCATTTTCCCTTATTATAAGGCCTCATTCAAAAGTTTCAGAGAAGGAAAAGAAAAAGAAGCAGAGACACACACCTCTCTCCAACCAGATTGAACATCCTAGTGATCAGGGTTTCCTCATCTTCAGAGAATTCAAGCTTGGAATCTTGACTGCTTCCCTCTGCAGCAACAACCACCAAGGAAGAGAAAAAAACTGGTTAGTATCTTGTGGGCATAATAGCAAAAGAAGCAAAATATCATATGGGTTACCAGCCCAAAAATACCCATAAAACACAAAGGTTACCAGCAAAAGAGCCACTAATTCCAAACGGGTACCTCTAGAATTCAGAGAGCTATGATGTGGGAATTTATGAAGCAGGGCACCCAATAGAAAAACAGAGAGACCCAGAAGGCAAAACCACATTTTTGATAGAAAATACCCATAAAAACACATGAATCCAGAGAGCTAACATCACAAAAATGATTTGGGTATTTATGAAACAGGAACCCCAATACCAAAACATGAAGACCCAGAAGGCAAAAAACACATCTTTAGTAGAAAACATTCAGAAAACCAGAAGGTGACATGCAAATGGGGAAGAGCAGAAGAGCCATTAAATCCTTCAGATGGGTACCTCTAGAATCCAGAGAGCTGCCATCAGAGGAGTGATCCAAGTCAGCCATTAGGTTTGAAAACACAGAAGACAACACAGAGAAGAACAAAAATTCTATCAGGTGAAGCTTGTAAGAGAAGAGGGCCTGTGAAGTAAATGTGGGTGGAAATGAAATGCTTAAGTAGTATTAATAGAGGAAGGGGGACATTCCTATGAAATAAGGGGGGTCTTGTGGGCAGGGAAGAACGGGTGTTAAAGTGAAAGAAGAATGGTAGTTGGAAGAGGGGGTTGTGGACTTGGGTAGTCCAAGTTTGAGAGGTAGTTGGGAACACTTAAACTATTGGTTGGTAGAGTTGTTTGGAGATAAGGATCATCTTACGTATGACCACTCACACCTCTGCCTAGGAAAATGACCACTCTCCGATGAAGTGGATTTTCTATAAGTATACGCTAGTATTTGTCAGAAAAGGCAGACAAAATGTCTTTTGTAACAAAATACCATAAGTTCAAAATATTGATACGGTACCTTACAAAAACCCATATAATCTTCTAGATTACTTTTTAAATAAAGTCATTAAAATGAATGTTCCAAAACCATTAACTTTTGGTAAGTCAAAAACATCTCCTTTGAAGTTCAAAAAAATTTCAACACTTGTTTGGTTAATTTTGTTCTCTTTTGACTCATGTAAGAAATCATGCTTGATGAAATTTTATTCTCTTGACTACGATTTTGACTTTGGGTTTTCACTTTCACTTCTAAAGTAAATTTAAAAATAAATAAATTTTTTAAAAAAAAGGAAAAAGAAAAACCCCAAGAGAATATTTTAGGATTGATGGGATTGATGGAGGGAGGAGGGCATGGTAGGATGTGAGTAGGGGTATGAGTGTTGTACCCAAGTGGTTGGAGTGGGTGGAAAATGGAAAATGTTGGTAGGTGCATTCAATAGTAAGATAAGATAATTAAGGGTGTTTAAGTTGAAAGTAGTAATTGAGTAAACGCCAAACATCAAACAAACAACAAACATGCCCTTGGAGCTGTGACTGTGAGACACCCTAATAATTGCCCTTTGCCCCAATTTATACTAATTCAGCATTTACAGCGGACAAGTACATGCTAGATAAAGATCTCTCTCTCTCTCCTTACTTACGCGCCTCATCAGCGCGTGATGTTCACGCGCCTAAAATAATAATATAATAAAGTTAAAAAATGCTTATAAACTACTGGACAGAGATGGGCTTTCTTTAATTTTCTATTTCTTTTTTTTTTTATTTAATTATGGAGTTTTAAGAGGTGGGTGCGTTTTGTTTTATTGTAATCTTAAAAAATTATTTCTAATATTTTAATACTTGAAACATAAAAAATTTTAAATAATAAAAGTATTATAAATGCTTTTTAAAATTATCTTCAAATACATTTTAAGAAACATTAGACAATCATTTTTATAAAGTAAAATACTTTAATATGATAATCAAATGAACGATACAATTAGTTATGTCCATTATTATTTATAATATATTAGGTTAAAAAGAGATAAATAAAGAAAAAAATCTTATATTCAAAACCCGAGTATTTTGAGATGAAGTAAAATTATAATAATTTTCTTGTTTTTAATATCGGTTTTAAAATAAGACAATTATACTTTAGAATATCGCTATATATTTCATCGCTTCTATGTATTTTTCATCACTTATTTTACTAAGTAATGAAGTGTCATTCAAGCATATTATTATGGTATTTATAATTATAACTCATTTTATAAAATTAAGAATATATATTAATTTTGTGGGCTTTTTTTTTCCCACAGGGTGAGTGGACAAATTAGCACACCTGCTTGAGAGAGATGGGGAGGTGGAGGACCAACATGATGATTGATGATGAGGATATGAATGGAGGGCCAGGATCATCCAAGGTTGATCCGCCTTGTGATTTGTGGAAAGGGACAGGTGGAAAACCCGCTTTGACTTCTCATGGTTTTCTAAAGAAACATGAGCTATGATTGGATAAGGCACTCACCCACATCCCCTTCATTATTAATGATTTTGGGTAGCTTTCATCACATGAATCATAAAATAATTTTACTAATAAAAAAAAAAATAGAAAGATGTCCCTTTCTTATGTTGGGCCCACCATTTGCTTCCTAGGTTATTAATTTTTTTGTAGGTTTTTTTTTTTTTTTTGTCAAATATGTTACATTTACTATTCATATTTTCTTTTCACTCTAATGTTCACGTTCCTTACACATATGAATTCTACCAAAAAGGGGCATATTTATATACCATTTTAAAAACCAATAGCTTTTCTTTTGTTTTGGGACCATCCGATGTTAAGAAGTGTCCCAAATTCCTAATTAGTATAAATTCTTTTTTTGTAAAAAATATTTTATATTGTTAGGAAGTGTCTCAAATTCCTAATTAGTATAGATTCTTTTTTTTGTAAAGAATATTATATAGAATATTTCTAGGTTGATATATTATTGTAATATTAGACTTCCTTATAAAATAAGGAAGGTTGTTGGAAATATCTCTATAAATATTTTAGGTCATGAGGGGAAAAAGTTATATGAGATGGAGATGGGCTTGTAGAGACTATACGAGGTGGATAGAGATGTGAGGAAGAACGGAGGTACCCGGTGGAGCGAAAATGCTTGTAGTAAGGTATGGATACAAGAAGTGGGGAAACATGGGATGTTTCGAGAACCCAATAGTTGTATCTAGTTTTGTCCTCTATAATATTCTCTATTGTATAGTGGAATCATTATCTTTCATCTGTGGACGTAGGCATGGTTGGCCGAACCACGTTAAAACCTCATGTACCATATGTGTGATTGTTTTATCTTTGTGTTCTTGAACTAACATTGTTGGCATCAAAACTTTCGCTGGCATAACATCCGGGAGAGTTGAATTTTTTCATTTTTCTAAAGTGAGGGGGACCTCTTTCTGGAGACAAACGAGCAGCATAGGACGTGTGGTGAGGGATGTGACCATGGCCATGGTGGTGGTTGAGGAGTGGGACTTGCTGAGAGTTGAAGCAGTGAAGCTCTTGGAAGCTTGCAAGAGAAGGTAAAGGAAGTTGATAGCAGAGGGGGGATAGAGGGATTCGAGGGGGATTTTTCAGAAGAAAAACAGAGATAGAAGGTGTAGGGGAAAAGAAAAAAAAGTAAAAGGAAGAAAAACAGAGAAGATAGAGAAAAGAGATTTTCAGGTAAGGTTACTTTATTTTTCTTGAGTTTCCATCATTATCATTGTCTTTTATATTTTCTTCCTACAATTCGGGCTACTTTTGTTGATTTCTCTATGCTTAGCCATCTGGAGCTTTGATGATTCTGACTTGATTGCATGTTCTTTGTTGTTGATACATTCTCTGTTTTGTTTGGCATGGTTAGGATTCAATGGATCTCTATTTTCATTTTCATTATGTGGCATATTATGTAGCATCGATTTTTTTTTATTCCACCTTAAGACCTTTTACTCGTTTAAGCCCATGGATTGAAACTTGAAATGTGGCTTTTGTTGGTCCATTTTTCTTCCACCTTTGGTGCTCTGTTTTGTTTTCATTGTTTCCACTATTTTTGGTTCTCATCCCAATCAAAACCCATTCGCCGCACCACAGTCGATGTTGGCTTCTCGGTTGATCACTCGGATGGTTTCTGTGGTGATTGAAAATTTGGATACAATGGAGAAAAGAAACACTCTCAAACACTCACTTTGATACAATAAAACTCTCAAAGTTACAAAATAAGAACAAGAAGAAGAACACAAGAAAGGCTCAAACAAGTTCTTGGAACTTTGTCCAAAGACTCTATTTCCTCCCACCTTTAGAAATTTTTAGGGAACTAATGGAAATAGTCTTGGGATTGATCAAGCCTTTTCACTTTTCTGCATAAGATTTCAAAAAGAAGAAAAGTCATATAAAGCACTCTTAGGGTTGAAAAATGGTTACAAGGATGAGAAAAAACCCATTGTCTTCCTCAATCTCTTCATCTTTGTAACATTCAAAAAATTAAATCATATGTTTAATTCACACATTAAACATGATTTAATCTCAAATGTGTAACTCTCTTACACTTAACCTTTTAAGTTTTATAAAGTTACAAAGATGAGAAGACTCATTGTCTTCCTTAACCTTTCAAGTTTTGTAACATTTCAAAATTTAATCATATGTGTAAATACCTCTTAAGTTTTGTAACATTCCAAAACTTAATCATGTGTTTGATTCACACATTAAAAGTGTAACCCTTCTTACACTTTATTTTCAAAAGTTATTTTTCAAAAGTGTAACTCTTCTTACACTTTATTTTTAACCAACAATATATATATATATATATATAACAATCTCCCATTTGGTTAAAAATAAACATCAACCCTTATAACCTCAACAGTGAAAATGCATAAAATAAAATATCTTTCGATTTGAATTTTACCTTAGTGTAATTGTCACAAAGCTCCGTTGAAATCCCAAGTTGCTTATAGCATTGAACCAGTTATTCCTTGTAACGAAACCGGTAACAACATACACACTTCCACTAACCACACGAGTGCCCATTATTTTCTTGCTTAGCACTTTTATGACCATGTGCTCAATCCATTCATGAACTTTCTTGAAAGAAACTCCAACTCTCATGAGAGGCGGCACCACCCCTAAGTTCACATAGGTGAAATTCTTCCAGCATCCTTGTTACCTTTAAGATGCTTGTCACACATAGACTGAATTTCATTAAAAGCTTTAAGCTTAACCCTCCAACAGTAACAACCAACATTAATCATCACAGATGGAACTCACATGTTTTAATGCTGCCACAACCCACTTATCAATGACTTGTTTTTACCTATTGAACTTAAGACTAGTCATTTCGTAGTATTAAGTTGGGTTACCATCATTGGTGAATTTTATTTAAGGAGTTTTAGTATTATCCCTCTAGATGTTATCCTTACTAAATCTCTTGTAAGAGGTTTAGTAAAAGGATCCGTCAAGTTTCCACTTGACCTCACAAATGAGATTGAGATGATTCCATTTTGAATCAATTGTCTCACATACTCATGTCTAATGCTTATATGTCTAGACTTCCCATTGTACACTCCACTGTACGTACGAGCTAGAATGGCTTGACTGTCACAATTTATCGACACTGTTGACACATTATTTGCAGTAAAAGGGATGTCCATCATGAGATCCCTAAGCCACTCAGCTTCTTTTCCAATTGCAGTTAGGGCTATAAACTCTGCCTCTATGGTTGAGTGTGATATACAAGTCTGTTTCTTGGATCCCCAAGAGACAGCCCCACCACCAAGTGTAAACACCCAACCTGTGGTAGATAAATTATCTCTCACACTCGATATCCAACTTGCATCTGAATACCCTTCAAGTATAGCAGGAAACTTTGAATATTGGAGGCTTAGTTCTTTGGTATTTTTTAAGTAACCAAGAACTCTACCAATAGCTTTCCAATGTTCCATGTTTGGATTGCTAATAAACCTACTTAGTTTACTAACTGCAAATGAAATGTCAGCCCTATTACACTGAGCAGCATACATAAGACTTCCAATTGCACTTGCATACTCAAGTTGAGCCACCGATCTACCATCATTCTTTTCAAGTTTTATACTTGAATCAAATGGAGTATTAGCATCTTTAATCTTGAGATGACTAAATTTGCTAACTACTTTCTCAATATAGTGGGTTTGGTTCAAAGCATAACCCCCACTATTTCTTTTCACTTTGATACCCAATATAGTATCAACTTCTCCAAGATATTTTATCTTGAAGGTTGAGGATATAAACTTTTTCGTTTCTATTATTCTTTTCATGTCATCACTCAAGATTAACATGTCATCCACATATAGACACACTATGACCATATAGTCATCACAAATCTTAGAATATAAGCACTTGTCCACATTGTTGTGTCTATATCCATCTGAAAAAATAGCATGATCAAATTTTTCGTGCCATTGATTGGGAGCTTGTTTTAAACCATATAATGATTTGACAAGCTTACACATTTTGTTTTCATTCCCCAGTAGAACAAAACCTTCCGGTTGTTCCATGTAGACCTCCTCATTGAGATCCCCATTCAAGAATGCCGTTTTGACATCCATTTGATGAACAAATAGATTATGAATTGATGTCAAAGCAAACAATATCCTAATCGATGTTGTTCTAGCCACCGGCGCATAGATATCAAAATAATCAATACCTTCTCTTTGTTTAAACCCCTTAGCTACTAATCTAGCCTTAAAGGTTTGAATCATGCCATCGGTGTGATATTTCCTTCGAAATACCCACTTGCACCCTATTGGTTTAGATCCTGGTGGAAGGTCTACCAATTCCCATGTTTGGTTGGACATAATTGAATCCATTTCATCATTGATAGCCTCTTTCCAAAAAGCAACATCTCTAAAAGCCATAACTTCTTTGTATGTTTTGGGATCCTCCTCTATTTGAAGTACTATAGGAATTTTTCTTATAATATCTTCTCTATTTCCTTCTACTAAGTAAAAGGAAATTCTTTGAGAGTCAATCTCATCCGATCCCAACACTTTCTCTTTTCTAGCTCTTTGGCTTTTCCGAGGCACAATGGGTTGCTCAACAACCTTTGAAGGTGTCTCCTCTTGAGACTCTCCAACACTAGTAGGTACTTGAGAATTGCTATCACTCAACAAATTCTCAAAGAACTCTACCTCTCTTGATTCAATTATCACATTAGACTCCAAGTCTAATAGCCTATAAGCTTTGCTATTTGAGGCATAGCCTACAAATGCACACTTAATGGCTCTTGGACCCAATTTTGTTTTATTTGGATCCGTTATCTTGCAATAAGCAAGACACCCCCACACTTTGAAGTAACCTATATTAGGTTTCCTTCCTTTCCATAACTCATATGGATATATCTAATTTTTCTTCATAGGAATTCTATTCAAAATATGGCAAGCAGTCAACAAAGCTTCACCCCACAAATTGAAATTCAATTTAGCATGCAATAACATAGCATTCACCATTTCCAAGAATGTTCTATTCTTTCTCTCCGCTATGCCATTGTGTTGAGGTGTATAGGGTGTGATGCACTCATGTATTGTGCCATATTCTTCACAAAAAGAATTGAATTCACTAGAGAAATATTCACCACCTATATCACTTCTAAGCACCTTAATATTTTTTCCTAGTTGATTTTCAACTTCGGCTTTGTAAACTTTAAAGGCATTGAAAGTTTCACTTTTGTTTTTCAACAAAAACACATAGGTAAATCTAGAACAATCATCTATGAATGTAAGAAAATACCTATTTCCACCTCTTGTTAACATGCCATTAAGTTCACAAATATCACTATGTATTAAATCAAGCAAATTAGATGATCTCTCAACACTATGAAAAGGCTTTTTAATCATCTTTGATTTAACACATATTTCACACATTTCAAATTTCTTGGTATCACAAGCAATCAAACTACATTTCACAATCCTTTTAATAGTGCTTAAACCAACATGTGCAAGCCTATTATGCCACAAAAATAAAGAATTTGAATCCCACATATAAGCGGACGTAGACGCCATTTTATTGATATTGTCATTGGTACAAAGTTTGATCATCCCATCACAAGAATACCCCTTTCCCACAAAGTTCCCCGATTTGGATAAAATTAGCTTACCGGATTCAAACACCGCTTTGATACCCGGTTTGCCAAGCAAATCCCCACTAACCAAATTTTTATTCATATCGGGGACATACAATACATTTATAAGGGTAACCTTTTTGCCGGAGGTAAAAACAACTTCAATAGTGCCCTTGCCAAGCACCTTGGATCTTCCTTCATTGCTCATTTGAACCTCTTGATCTCCCTTTGCATCTTCAAAGGTCTTGAAAAGAGATTTGTCATAGGTAACATGAATTGTGGCACAAGTATCATACCACCATCCTTGCACCTTTCCTTGGACAACGCACACATGGCTTAGTGTTGCAATGATCTCCTCATCAATTGCATTCACCACAGCCTCTTTTAGGTCCTTTTGGTACCTACACTCCCTAGCATAATGCCCGGGTTTTCCACACACAAAACAAGGACCTTTCTTGCCCTTAAATTGCTCTTGATTTTTCTTGGGGCTCATTTAATTTCCGGAATTCCTTTTGTCGTTGTTATTTTTACCTCTAGGATGATTGGCCTTTGAAACCGCATTGGTTTTTTTAGTCCCACCATTGGACTCTTCCACCATTTTCTCTCTTGATCTCGATTCTTCCTCAATGCGAAGATGTTTTTGAATCTCTTCCAAGGAGTAATCTTCACTCTTGTGGAGAATCCTCTTCCGGTAACCTTTCCAACTTGATGGTAATTTAGCCACAATAGCACCAACTTGGAAGGCCTCCGGAAGTTCAATTTTGAGAACTTTCAACTTATTCACAATTACTTGCAACTCATGAATTTGTGGTAAGAGAGACTTTTCATCAAAAAATTTGAAATCTATGTATTGAGAAATAAGAAACTTTTTGGTACCTTCTTCCTCGGCTTTGTACTTGTTTTCAAGAGCCTCCCAAATCTCCCTCGTGGAATTGGTGTTGGTGTAGAGATCATATAGCCTACCGGATAAGGCGTTCAAAATATGACCCCTACATATGAGCTCATCCTCCTCCCTCTTCTTTCTTGCCACCACCACTTGAGGTGTGTCATTTTCCTTTGGTTCCAGTAATGGTGCCAAGGTAGGATCAAGGATGTAGAAAATCTTGAGTGCTGTGAGAAGGAATCTCACCTTGTCTTGCCACCCAGTGAAATTGGAACCATCAAAACGATCCAACCTCACAAGGTCTTGGTTCATAATCTTGATAGTCTCTCCTTCCATTGAAGATAGAGTCTTTGAATGATTGGAAATTTTGGATACAATGGAGAAAAGAAACACTCTCAAACACTCACTTTGATACAATAAAACTCTCAAAGTTACAAAATAAGAACAAGAAGAAGAAGAACACAAGAAAGACTCAAACAAGTTCTTGGAACTTTGTCCAAAGACTCTATTTCCTCACACCTTTAGAAATCTTTAGGGAACTAATGGAAATAGTCTTGGGATTGATCAAGCCTTTTCACTTTTCTGCATAAGATTTCAAAAAGAAGAAAAGTCATATAAAGCACTCTTAGGGTTGAAAAATGGTTACAAGAATGAGAAAAAACCCATTGTCTTCCTCAATCTCTTCATCTTTGTAACATTCAAAAAATTAAATCATATGTTTAATTCACACATTAAACATGATTTAATCTCAAATGTATAACTCTCTTACACTTAACCTTTTAAGTTTTATAAAGTTACAAAGATGAGAAGACTCATTGTCTTCCTTAACCTTTCAAGTTTTGTAACATTTCAAAACTTAATCATATGTGTAAATACCTCTTAAATTTTGTAACATTCCAAAACTTAATCATGTGTTTAATTCACACATTAAAAGTGTAACCCTTCTTACACTTTATTTTCAAAAGTTATTTTTCAAAAGTGTAACTCTTCTTACACTTTATTTTTAACCAATATATATATATATATATATATATATATATATATATATATATATATATATATATATATATATAACATGTGGTGCCCCTACCACTCTCACTAGCTGATCGCGACACTCCTTCGATCACTTATGAGGCCTCCATGGAGCTCAATGAGTCCGATATCTGTAGCTCCTCCCATCCTACCTTGCCCAGTTCCGCAATCCCATTTCGAGTTCGCGACTCGCGAGGAAGTCGACGAAGCATGGAGAGTCAAGTGATCGCAGCACTGCGATGGTCGGTCCGCTGCCAGTAAATATTCTGGACTGGTCCAAGATCTTTAAAAAGATTGCAGAGATAATCGAATGAGAGAAGCGGATGATATCCGGGTGATAGGCAACGTCTCCATGAGTCGCTTCTCCAGGTCGAAAAGTAGTGACTGCAGACGAAAGATCCAGAAAAATGTTGGCTTGTTCTAGGCTGGATATTCTGGTCAATTGAGCGAGCAGAAAACAGAGTGCGATCCATGGAGGGATCCTCATCAACTAGATCCAAGGCGTGTTGAAGTGTTGGTTGAATTGCAATCTGTACATGTGGTAGAGGATACTAGAGCTATTCCAGCTAAGTTTGATGGTTCTATTTCTTTGAGCAAGCCACTTTCGTTTCATGTTGTCACAAGTGTAAAAAATGCTTCCACACCTTAGGTATCCAAAACTGAAGAGATGAGCTTCTGGGTTGAGTCAAGGAAGTTGACCATATTTAAGAGATTGACACTACTTCAGATGTCGCACTATCTCCCGTTCGCACAATCGATGAAGACTTGGCTACACTAGAGTCATTTGATATTGCAGTGGCAGACGAAACTGATACATTGCCTTTGATAGAAACTGATCAACATCCTCCATCTGTAGTCACTAACCTCCCAGTGCAATGCTGGTGACACCCAAGCCCACGTGCACAATTCCATTTTTGCATGGCCACCTTTCTTGGCCCATTTCCAAAGCCCACAAACTTTAAAAATTGATTTTCATTCAACTTTATAATCTTTCATCATTAGAATTTTGAGGTCCTAAATTCCATTTTCCAATAATTTTCCAAAATTCTAATTTTCATATCTATTTATTTAATCTTTATTATTTTTATTTTTATTTTTATTATTACTTTATTTATTTATTTATTTACTAAAATTCCATCTCTAAACTTTTTTTTTTTTTTTTTAAATTCCAATTCCCAAATTTAATTCACAATTTTCCAAAATTCCAATTTCCATATCTATTTATTTAATTATTATTATTTTCGTTATTATTATTATTCCATTTATTTAATCATTTATTTTAAAATTCCACCTTTAAACAATTTTTCAAAATTTCGACTTCCGAATTTAAATTTCTAATTTCAAAAATCCTAATATTCACGTTCATTTATTTAATTATTATTTTCGTTTTTATTATTATTCTTTTTATTTATTCATTTATTTATTTTTGAAAATTCCGTCTCTAAACAATTTTTCAAAATAATAATAATTATTATCCTCTAATGAAAATAGGGCCCCACAAGTTCAATTCTCTCCTAATGCAAATGGTTTGGCAGCTAATATTTTGACTCATTTTCCAACTAAACCTACCATTTTGCACCTGGCCACACGTTGCATGGCCATCTGGGAATGCAACCTATCATCACCATTCATTACTTATTCATTTATTCATTTATATCTTGACATTAGAGTTCAATTTTTCAAAATTTCGACTTTCGATTTTAAATTTCCAACCTCAAAAATTCCAATATTCACGTTCATTTATTTAATTATTATTTTCATTTTTATTATTATTATTCTTATTTATTTATTTATTTATTTATTTTAAAATTCCATATTTAAACAATTTTTCAAAATTCTGACTTCCGAATTTAAATTTCCAATTTCAAAAATTCCAATTTTCACATTTATTTAATCATTATTATTTTCGTTATTATTATTATTATTTTGTTTAATTATTTTAAAATTTTCCATCTTTGAATAACTCTTCAAATTTTCAATTCCCGAATTTAATTTCCAATTTCCAAAATTTTAATTTTCACATTTGTTTATTATTATTATTATTTTATTTATTTATTCATCTATTTATTTTGAAATTTAATTTCCAAAACTCCAATTCATAATTTAATTCTTCAAAATTCAATTCTCGAAATAATTTTATAAGACTCTGATTTTGAATTTAATTTTCCAAAAAATTCCAAAATTCCGAATTTAATTTTTAAAATCCTAATTCTTAAATTTAATTTTCAAAATTCCAATTTCTTTCAAATAATTTTCAAATTTAATTTTCTTAACTTTAATTTTCAAACAATTTTCCAAAATTCCAATTTTCAAACTTATTCTTTTAGAAATTTCCATTCTCAAATAATTTCTGAAATCCCAATTTTCGCATTTAATTTTTAAGAAATCTCATTTCCAAGTTCCAATTTACATGACTCCCGGTTTCAAATTATTTTTCTAAAATTTCAATTTTCCAATTTAGTTCTTAAAACTTCAATTTTCAATTTAGTTTCAAAACTTGATTTTCAAAAATTTGTCTTTCGGATGGTCTTAAATCTTTTAAATTCTTTATTTGATTTGTTTATTTGCCTAATTTAATTCTTTTATTTACTCATCTTTCACATAATTATTCATTTATTTATTTTATTATTTTCCTTTTCTTCGTTAGAATCCTGATTCACCTAAATCTAATTTTTTAATAAACGTACTGCCATTTTTCATTCAGGCATGCATCTTGTGATTTTCTTCGATTTTTAATTATTTTCCTCATTTTTCATTGTTTTAATAAGCATGAAGATAATTTTCATAATTCCAAGACAATGAAATTTGTGGGATTAATTCATGCAAGATCAATTGGGTTTTGGTGGGACTCAACATATGTGGTTTTCTCATTGATTGATTGATTGTTATGCTTGATTGGCTTACCTCACTCTATGACATGTATAATATTATTCTGTATTTGTGCGCTAACTTTGTCTCTTATGATAGCGCTTAGCTTGTGACTAAGGTACGCTTCGTACTTGATTGCGTTTATCAATTTATTTGTTATCATGTGTGTCTTACTTTCAAACATTTGATTACTGTTCAGTATCTATGTGTTTAATAAATCAATTGTCACTTACTTCATTTTATTAGTAGAGACCCATTTTTTGGGGCTTAGAGAAGTGCTATGGTTTTTACCTTCCCAATAAGTAGTCTGACCCCTTATTATAAATACATATGTAACAAATAAAAACCCTTACTAAACTATAAAATATAGAACCTTTTTAGTATTCAATTATTTAAATATAAAAACCAAATCCATTACTCAAATAAAAATACCCTAATTAATTTTTAAAAACCAAATATTAAATCGTAATCTTTGGAAACTTTCTACACTTAAATGTACTTCCCAACATTGTTGAGTTAAATGATCTCCTATCAAGAATGCATGCGTGTGGTGAGTCAAGTGTTTGAAGTATTTAGCTCAAAAGTTAATAACCTAATTGGTAAGCACATTTTGAATTTTGACTAATTTGATATTTGGCCAGCATATGGAATCATAAAAAGTGTTGGGGTTGGGTGAAAATGTTTTGATTTATTGAAGAAGACATAAAAACATGGACAAAGAAGACATCAACCTAATGAAGGAGAGAGATCATGTATATTTCAACAAAGATGGAAGGACAATAAAGCAATTTGAAGAAGCTTTTATGTTTTCCTTTTCCGTTGTTTGAAACCATCTTTGGACATGTATGGTTAGATTCTTGGAAATATGTGGTTATGTACGTATATGGAAAAAGGGTTAACACCCACTTAATCAGAGATTCTCCTTGATGAATCGTGTTCCTCTCTCAAAAGCCACCCGAAATCTCAAGGATCAAGACTTTACATGACATTTCAGAAAGGATTCTTTTCTCCAACCTTCTATTCTCTCTTTGGAATCCATATGCGCACCTAGTTTTACTGAGTTCTATGTTAATGATTATCCAGAGAAGGAGGTCTCTATAGGGCCATCTGTATTATATTGGTCTATAAGGCTCTCCGATTAGATAGAAGGGCTTTAGAGGGTTTAGAGGGCTTTATATGGTCTTTAGAGGGTTTTTATTTTCTTTAAAGAAAATAATATATAAGTAAGATTGATTAAAAATGTATATATTTTAAATTATTTAATATTTATATTAAAAAATAAAAAATAAGTAAAATAAATTTAAAGTAACATATAAAAATAAGTTTTTTGTTTTCTTTTCCTCGTATATCTTTTGAAAACCAAACATAACCTTCAAGTTTTCAATTTGGAAAAAGTTTTAAATTTTAATTTTATTTTTTAATTTTTAAAATCAATTAAAAAATTTTATTCTAATGAATATTTAGATGAATGTAAATTAATTTTGGAGTTTTAATTAAATTGAAATTGATTTATTTTGATTTTGTATAAGACTTTTCCCCTGGGATAGAAGAAAAATCTTTTGCCTCTTTTCACTGCACAGAAATGAAGCCTAAAATGATAAGATCAAACCTCCAAATCCCTATTTAAACAAAACTTCAACCATACTTCCATTGATCAAAGACTTACCTATTTCCTAAGTACATAAGGTAAACAATATTTTGATGGTCAAATCAATAGGATCTTCAATTCTTATCAACAACAGTTTAATTAAATCAATTTTTTAATTTCTAACAACTCCCAGTTCAAGTTTAGATCCCCTTCCAATGGCCTCTGGACTAAGTGAGGTCTCTAACTAACCCTTTTCCTATAAAAAAAAGGGGCAACAAAATCATAGATTGCAAATTTGGTTGTGGTCAAAGAGGAAAATATTAATCCAACTAAAGCAGATGGTTTCCAAATAAACCATAATCCTTTCACATTACACACTTGAAAACAAAAACACACACACCACAGAAGTACTGTAATCTCAAAACAGTTCTGACCCACATATGACTCTTTCTCAAGTTCAGATATTATACTAGTAGTTACTGCTCCCAACAGTTGATAATTTGCATATAGAGATTTGTTTTCTGCTAACAGAGCTCAAAAACCATGCATCTTGATGTTTTCCTTCTTCACAATGCCAGCCTGAATGAGGGAGAAGCATCAACAAAGTGAGCATGATTATCATAATATATGAATACAATTAGCGGATCATAATATATACATGGTATCATAATCAAATTATGCCTGACTTATGAATGATACCTGCACAAGGAATGTGGAAACATTCTTCCTTTGATCACCCTGAAGTTGAATGACCTGCACCCATAGGAAATCAAAATACCAACTCTCCGAAAATGGTGTATTACAGAAGGTAGAAATATTGATGATGTGTTTTTAGTAGAAATGTTTTCTTTATAAGTGTTTTCGGGAGAATCACCTATCAAATGCTACAAGTAATTTTTCAATTTTTTTAAACATACTTTCTAAATTTTGCTGAACGCCTGATTTTTCTTCAAATATGCTTTCTATGATAGAAGTGCTTTCTAAAAGCATTGCCAAACACACTCTTAATTTTCTACTAGATTTTCATTCAAAAATAGAAGGCTGGTGGAAGTTTTATTTAGCGTGTAATCAATTCTTTGCCCTTTAAAGAGGGAATCAATGCAAGTTTCAAAAACAATTGCAGGATCATCTTCAATGATAGTAAAACCAAAGACTGGAAGGTTTAGATATGAGCTCTATAGGTTTTAATGAAAGGGTAAGAGGCTAACCTGGCCTAGCTCAGGGTCCTGGACAACAGTGCCATTGCAGCAGAACTCCTTCTTGAGGTCCTTGAGAATCTTGTTGTAGCTGAATTCCTTCTTCAACCCTTGCACGGTAGTCAGGCTTTTCCTCCCATTACGCTGCTGGATACGCACATGGACGTACTCTTTTGCCCCAGCGCCCGAGTCCTCAGCATTTGCATCAGCAAAAGGGTCTGCCTCATCACAACATACCACAAAGAATGGCATTAGATTTGGTCACAGGGATGTAAATGGATTACTGGTTTCTAGATTTCATTAAATATTTGAGAACATTTATTAGTCTGAACAAAGAGAACATACCAAAAGTGGTTGGAATATTAGCGTCGAGTTCAGACATGAAACTTAGCTGATGGATGGAAGTGATTGAGTAACCTAACAGAGATTGCTTTTAATTTCAATCAAAATGCTCTGTTCCAAAATAGAGTGAATATAACCAAATTAGTTAAAAACCAAGCAGAAATATCATGAGGAATTTAACCATGTCCAGATCAAAAATCCAATCAGTCAAAGCCTAATTAGAACCAAAAAATTCAAATAAGATAGAATAATCTTGGATTGTCAAAATTAGAAGTATAAAATGGGCAACTGTCACATATATACAAAGAACTAATTTAAGATAAACAAAATTAACTTGTGATTTCTAATGAAGCATAAGAGAATTTTCAGAACCAATCTGTCATTCACATTCAATCGCCTAGTCACTCTTTTGTTAATGCCTGGATTAAGACCAAGATCATACAGAAGAAGAAACAAGTTTGGAGCGGTTGTTTGATGGGCAAATGAGCTGGGAATAAGTTCTGATTTCTGAGTGGCTGTAACATCCTTTTAAAATAAGGGTATGAATCATCCTCAAAACATTAAAATAAAGAATAAAAAAGAAAGATCAAAGTCCAACAAGCATCCCAATAAGTCAGACTAGAAAAAACCAAAATGATGAAAAAACAACAGGTCGATCAGTAACTGAAAAATGATGAATGCAACCTAATTGCACAATATCCAATAACGTATTCAGAAGAATAACAAAGTTCATGGTGGACATAAATACTTATGGCTGAGAAGCCCAACAAACTAAACGAGTAACCCTTATAAATGAAGAGTAAATGCACTTGAAATCATCAATAATACATGCCACAAAATCTAACCAACAAATAATAGTAATCCAGAGCTAGAAGATAATGAAGGAAACCCAATTATACCAAACCCAATAACCTGTGAAAAAATTGAGTCTGATGACGAACTCCAATATGTACATATAAAACTAAGAAAACCACAAAAAGCCAAACTAGGAAAAAGCCAATAACACCAGAAACGAAATGTTGAGAAAAAAGGGTATATCCAATGAAATCATCAAGGAATCAACAATATAGTAAACAAAAACTTTTGAAAATATGAAGACAACCCACTCATACCAAATTCAATACCCAAGGGGGAAAAAAACCTTGTATTCATCATGTATAAATACAACCAAAGCCCCAAGAAAGCAAACTGGCAAAAACGCAGTACACCAAAATTCATATTTTATCTGATGAAACCACCAAGAATCGATGCCCCAAGATCCAAACCAGGAATATGAGTAATCAGTGACTGGAAAATCATGCACGCTTTCAATCATACCAAACTGAATTATGGAAAACTTGATGTCCAACATATTTTTGAATACCGAGAAAACCCAAAAAAAAAGGCCAAATAAGAAAAAAAACCAATAACACCAACATTCATAATGATTTCCTTCTTGACAAAAAGTATTTACAATCAAATCACCAATAATTCAAACCCCGAGATCCAAAACCAACAATAACAGCAATCAGCAACTACAAATTCATGATCACACCTAAGTATACAAAACCCTAAAATATAGAAGATAAAGATGCATATGTAGAGCTAAGGAGAAAAAAACCAATAGAAATTTTTTTCACATATTGGAAAAAGCAGTAAATACATAACCAGAAGAACAATTTTTTTAATCGGAGATCACCAAGAGCTCAAACCCAAAAATAATATTAAGCAACAACTAGACGATCATGAACAAAACCCCAAATCGTAGAAAACCCACAAATATAATCAGAAAAAATAAATTGTAGAAGAAAAAAGATCGTACCTTTCCCACAGATTCTGGAGAGGAACAGAGAGAGAACAAGATAAAGAAAGAGAAAGGGAAGTGGGTTTAAGAAGGCTACTCTTAACCACACAAGTTGATTCTATCTAACCCTGGTTAATGGTGTAGAGTTAGTGGGTTTCGTACGTATTTATGTGGGCCTCCCACTTTTCTGACCGTCATAGGCCTGAAATAGACGGTCATGATTGCAACCCATATTTGGCTGGGTCAGGTCCACTGTCTGCAGATGCATTCGGATCCAGATCAGTATATGGGTCGGGTCACCAATTTCCAACCTAAAATAAATTTGGAAGTCCACCCTCGATGCACACACCGGAAAAGGAGCTCCTTCATAGTCTGACCCGAAATATCGGATTCGATTCACGCCCTAGTTCAATTCGTTTCAGTGAATCCTGACGAGAAGCGAAGAGCCCATCTACCTTTTTCCGCGGTGTCTCCAGGAATTTTCTCTATTCTCCATTGCTCGTTAATTGTTTGATGTAATGTCTCAAAGAGAACCCTCTTTACATTTTCAGTTTTCGATTCTATAATAGCACCAGGAGAGAGCTCAGAGTTGTGTTTGTTGCTGTTGTGATGGCATTGAGGGGGAAATTGTGGCATTGTTTTTTGGATGAAGCTAGTGGCTTTGCCATTTATGCCAGATTTTATAGCGTGAAAGTGGACTTGAAAAAGCTCAGGCCAATGATTCTCAAGAGAATTGAGAATCGAGCTAAGGAGTATCCCATTAGCAGCATGATTCCGGTTGCGCAGGATGTGCTCAAGGCACGGTCTCTGCTCATCCAAGGCGTGTCTACCCTCATGAATGTTTTTCCTGTCATGGCCTGCAAGTAAGCCCAGAAAATCTTTACTCCATTTAGGATTGATTGTGTGATTTATGATCAATATCTGTGTCTTAGAGGATACCCATTTGATTAAATTATTCAGTTGAATGCACAGTTAAAGATATGATAGGTAATGCATAGAATGAAATGACAGGAGTGGCTCTTCCCTGTGCTGACCCTCCTCTCTTATTGGAGTTGTGACCAGCTGTGTGAAAGTTAATGCATTAAACACATCAACATGGATGGAGTTGAGATTATCTTTAGTATCAAATGAAACATGTTGATAGTCTTATTGGTTACTCTCCACCCACCCCGGTACTGCAGAATTCTTATTCTTGCATCAAATTGGGTTTCTCTCATTAGCATTTTTCCGTTAAAGGTGTGGCCTTGTGAGTGCTGGATGACTTAGATCATATAGAAGTGTATCAAAATTAGAAGTTGATTTTTCAATTTTGACTTTATGCAGCGATTATTAAGCATGATTGTGTGATAGACTAGATTTTGTTGAGCTCCAAGAATGATGTTGCGTGACTAAATTATTATGCCTAACCAATATAGAGTATACTTGAAGATCTTGAAAGTGTCATGAGGATTTATGAAATTGTTGGGAAAATTCACTGCTCCCATGAAATTTTGTTAAAATCTTCTAACATTTAAGAATCTTAATGGTAGCTCCATTTTCTAAATTTAGTGTAGTTTAACCTTGTTTCATGCAATGCCAGATGTTGACAAAAACTCCAGAGAAACTTCCATGTGATACTTGATATCATTCTGTCTTAGGCTTGTAAGCTAAGGAAAAATTTAGCACTCTTTCATTTTCTTTTTATAGGAAATTAGTATGTTCTTAGCATTCATCTACAAATTTGATGGGGTTTACACTATATGACAGAGAGATTGTTACTTCAGCGGTTTTCCTAATCCTCGTATCAGACAACTTGACATGTTTGTGTGTTGGGCTCCGGTTTAGGCACCCATTTTTTTTTTTTTTTGATCAATAAGTAATATATGTATTGGAAAAGAGGCGCTAAGTAATATATGGGCTCCGGTTTAGGCACCCATACTTCCCCAGATTGCCATTTCGTACACTTAGGTGCTATTCGGTTTGACTTTTGGAAGCCAAAATCAGCTCTTTAAGCCCAACAAGAGCTATTATACGTGTTTGGGTGTTTTTAATAAAGCCTTTGGTTTCCAAAAGAGCTTAATGGAAAGTAAGGTCAAGGTTGTTCCTCATGAAAGAACATTTTTAGCTTATGCAAGAAGCTGTTTTATGTTTAATGAAACTTCAAGAACACCTAAACTGTCCCTTTGAGACCATGGTTTCAGCTTCAGCTTCTGCTTTTGCCTGAAAGCGGAAGCAAAAGTCTATACCACACAGGGCCTCAGTATCGTGCAATGTGAAGATCTCACACTGCCTTCATGCCAAGTATTGTTGGTATGGAATAATGTATACTATCATCTCTTCAGGATTCGGATAGGAAGATCTACCAGAGATTTTGTCCAATTTTCAACGATCAGAGAGAATTATGAGGATGCCAGTTCATGATTATGTTTTCAGTACAACAGTCTATATGACTCAGAGACTACATTATGCCTTGCAGAGCACCTTATGGCCTTGCACTTTTAAGCCTGCATGCACATGCATCATTTTGTAGTAGTGGGTAGTACAGACCTAGTTGCGTTTTATAAGTCAACTCAGCTCATCCAAAGAGAATTGTATTACCTTCTCATACCACCTATAAACCTCCATGTAAACAGTAATCTGTGGGGAAGTGATATCTTAAACAGCATCCTATGAAGGAAGTGTAAATTTGAATAACTGAATACTTTAAGTGACCTTGTGCCCTAACTATGACTTCACATATTCAAAAAATTTGAAGGCCAAGCATTTGATCAAGTGGCTATATCAAATTTATATTCAAGCTCACTTGAACCCATGGAAACTCACATATTTATCTCTCTCCTGTGGAAAGTACTTGATCATGCTGCTGTTTGACTACACATTCTGTTCCCTAAAAAGAAAAAACTTGGTTTCTTACTCCATTAATGGAACACTTTTGTAGGTTCTGTCCAGAAGTATATATTGGTGAGCAAGGTCACTTGATTCAGACTTGCTATGGTTACAAGCGCCGTTCCAAGAACCAGGTTCATGAATGGATAAGTGGTAGCTTGAATGATATACTAGTCCCAGTAGAAACATTTCACCTACAGAAAATGTTCCAAGATGTAATCAAGCACCACCAAAGATTTGATTTTGACCGTGTTCCTGCAGTATTTGAACTATGCCTACAAGCAGGGGCTGATCTAGATGAAGAAAATTTGAGTTCCAGCAGTTGGAAATCTGAAAGCACCTTTAGTGGTGTCCATGGAACCAAGTCTTTGTCACCAGATGAACTGAAGTTCATAGCCACTGGAACTTTGAGGGCATGGGAGGTGCTTAGATCTGGCATTCGGAGGCTGCTGCTGGTTTACCCTGCCAAGGTTTGTAAGTACTGTTCAGAAGTTCACGTGGGACCATCTGGGCACAAAGCTAGGCTTTGCGGGGTATTTAAGTATGAAAGTTGGCGGGGTGCCCATTTCTGGGAGAAGGCGGATGTGGATGATTTGGTGCCTCCTAAGATTGTGTGGCGACAGAGGCCTCAGGATCCTCCTGTGCTTGTGAATGAAGGGCGGGATTTTTATGGACATGCACCTGCAGTGGTGGATCTGTGTACAAAGGCTGGGGCAATAGCACCAGCCAGGTATCACTCTATGATGAAAGTTCAAGGTCTGCCAGGACCTACTGGAGTCAAGTCCTGAAGCTCTCAGTTGCTTCATTTCCAGAAGTGAGGACTTCAGGGCCCTTCATCTGGTGCATCTTGGGGCTGGAATTTTTACAGCCCTTCAAGTGGTGGAGGGTTCTTCCTAGTTCTTATATACAGCAAGAAATTTGTAACATAATTTTTTGACATTAGATATGCTCATTTGGGAGTTTCAATCACCGGGTGTAATCTTTGTACTTGTTCATCATAATAAGTTGCTCGATCGCCTTTGCCTCTTTTAGCTCAGGAGTTAGAAATTCATTGATCAGTTATTAATCTTCAAATGTATGTGAAATTGATTGATTAGTTATATTTTGAAATGTGTGTGAAAAGACAAAGCCAGACCTCATTCTTGACGTATTGAATGTTAGTAGCTATTACAAAAATCATATTAAATTAAGCACCCGCAACCAGTATCTTTGGTCTTGATCTTCATACTTGACTTTGGTCTTTCTTTTCATTAAAGAAGAAGAAATATATACTGAAAAAAAAATTCATATAAATCAATAGATAATAGGATGATAAAATGATATTGACTTTTTCTTGTCTCAATCATAAGAAGCGCATTTCACAACTGCCCCACTTTCTAGGTTTTGTATGAACAAACTAGCTTAAGTGCTGTCTACTTCACCACCTTTCTAGTTATCTACTTCCGCTCATCTCTTTTCCTCAAAAGATAAAGAGTTCTGTGTTGTGATTTTGAATATGAAGCTCCAAGTGGAAATATTGACAGGAAAGTTTTTCTACATTGAAGTGGGTGATGATGGCAAGGTTGCAGATCTTAAGAGGGTGATTGGAGACCAGGAAAATCTCCCAGATGATAGACTCATTCTCATCCTCTACAACAATGAGGACAGCCAGGGCGTCTTGATGAAAGAAGATGACTCTTCTCTGGTTGATTATGGGGTCCAAGATGGGTCCCTTCTCTACCTCTTTTTCAGTCTCCCACCCCCTGATGATGGCTCCTTCCAAAATCTTGACCTTGCTTTTCTTGATTCACCCTTGGGGTTTCCAATTGAAACAGACAAAACTGATGCCAAATGAAAAGAAAATAGAGATGGGTGATTAGTTTTGTTCTTGATATAATTTCCTGTAATAAAAAAAAAAAAAAAAAAAAAAGAACTATTGTAAAAAATGAAAAAAAAAAAAAAAAGTTCTATAAAAAATTGTGAGCTCATAAGGTAGAATGCCTTAAAAGTTAAAACATGAACCCTTCAAAAATGTAATTTCTTTTAGTCCATATTTTCTTTATTTTCTTGCTAGGATATGCTTCAACTGATTTTCCCAGTGGAAAACCCTTCACAAATGGAGTTTTCACATGCACGTGTCAGCTAGAATCAACAACATGGGAAAGAAGAGATTTTCTGTGAAGAGTGTCATGAAGATCATACTAGAGAACACATTTGGAATGAATCAACAGAACATGTCTTTCCTTATTTTTCTAGCCATCCAAACACAGACTCATTTCTTTGTTGTTCAGAATTCATATACCCGAATCTGCTACCATCCTTCTACTGAGGGAAAGAGCCCAGCTGCATGCTGATGTGGCACTGGACTGACACATCTGGAGAATCGCTCCATATGACTTGATTTTAACCGTCAAGGAATGGGGACACACAAGTTTTGCTTTGGCACTTTGACAGAGTCTCAGACTTGAAGAAAATTAGGATTGAGAGGAAGTCTGGCCCACGGAAAAAGGATTATTCTCTCACTTATTCACAAAGATGAGATGTCTGATCATGATCCTTGTATAAGTATTATGTTAATTCCGGTTCAACCATAAATACGACACATGTTTAGTCTATCAAGAAAGTTAGATTAATAGGAGTATACTAAGGTGATATTTTTTTTTTGGCTGAATAGAAAAAGTCAAATATTTTGGTTTTCTTTATTAAGCTAAAAGTAATATGTTGACATCATCCAACATAGGTAAAATGAACATGTTATCAATAAGTTTAATTTAATTATATTGGATAATGTCAACAGGTTACTTTTAGCTGAATAGAAAAAGCCAAAATATTTGGCTTTTTTTATTCAGTCAAAAAACAAACACCACCTAAATAAACAAAAACAGCATTTGGAAGTATACAGTAAAGAATCATTGCACTAAGATTTTGCTGCTTTAGTCTTCAATTTAAAACAAGCTTAAGCTTTTAAACATGGACTTTAAACATGAACCTCTGTCTAATGTTTCTTGCTTACCAAAAACCCAAATTGAGAGTCCCAGATCATGCAGATAGGGTTTTATGACTTCTTTTTATGATTGTTTTTAGGTTAGGAGTCATTAAAATTCCAGGACAGAATAGAACTGAATCAAACAAGAAAATGGTGTGGAGGAGTGTCAACAATACATTCAGAGTGAACAAAAAAATCATGCAGATTACATTCCCACCTAAACGTTCACTAAAATACAGAGGAGATTCTCTTCATTTCAACCCAACCAAGACAAACTTATCCTGGTTTCTAGCTACCTAATATAGTTGCCTTCTTCCCAACTTGAGAAACCTGATATCATGGACAGGGATTCAGTGATTGTGCACATTGAAGGGTTGGAAGAAGTGGTCAGCTTCTCAATAGAGATACCCTCAGCAGCTACCTTCCGTCAACTGAAGGTAAAGATCAAGGAGAAGCTCATTCTTCCCAAGGATGGACGAGTACCCATGAATGATAATTCCACATTAGGGAGTCGGGGATTCAAACATCTCGCTGAACTAGTGATTAAGGTCATGCTACTACCCCAGGGAAATCAAATCAACATTACAATATCTATTCCACCGGGAACTAATTATTTTAATTTAATAGTGAAAGACAAACAAACTGTGCTGGAACTGAAGCAAAAAATCTGCAGCATCTACAACAATATTGGTCCACACAGATTTCAGCTTTTTCACCTCTTCACAGAGATGATGAACAATGTCCCGCTCTATAAGTATTTTGTCTATGAGAGTCCAATATCATTACGCTAACAGATTACTAACAGATTTCAGCTTTTTCACCTCTTCACAGAGATGATGAACAGTGTCCCAATCCATAAGTATTTTGTCAATGAGGGTCCCAATATCATTATGCTATTGAATTAGGATTGTAATTATGTATATGATCTAAGAATAAAGACTTTAATATATAGTAGTATCTTCTGTAATAGTCAAAATAGGAATCCTATGAAGACTGTTTGAAACGTGTGAAAGACAAACCCTTCTTGTTATGTTGGTAGCTATTGCCAAAATCATATAAAAGTTAAGCACCCATCTCATGGCCTCTATCTTTTATCTTAATCTACTTGTTCTCTCAATTCTTTTAGTAATTATGTAAACTGACAAAAAGAAGAAAAGACAGAAAAAATGAAAACTTACATAAGAATTAAGATTAATGAGGTAATATAGGGAAATTTTGTTTTAAAATGATGACCTTTTCTTTTCTCAATCAGTAGGTTTTGCATGAACTTAGTTAAAATGCTGTCTAGTTCACCACTTTTCTAGTTATCTAACTGCCACTCATCTCTCTTTTCTCAAAAGGGCGTTCTGTGTTGTGATGTTGAATATGAAGCTCCTAGTAGAGATATTCACAGGGAAGTTTTTCTACATTGAAGTGGGTGATGATGCCAAGGTTGCAGATCTTAAGAGGGTGATTGGGGCCCATGAAAATCTCCCAAATGATAGGACTTATTCTCATTCTCTACAACAGTCAAAACAACCAGGGCATCTTGATTAAGGAAGATTGAGACTTCTCTGGTTAATTATGGGGTCCAAGATGGGTCCCTCCACTGCCTCTTCTTCAGTCTCCCACCCCTGAATATGGCTCCACCCAAAACTTTGACCTCACTACCTGATTCACTCTTGGAGTTTCCAATTGAAACAACCAAAACTGAGGCCAAATGAAAAGAAAATGAAAATGGGTAATGTTGGTTTTTTTTTTTTTAATCTATTTTGTCTGAACAATTGTAAGAAAAAAAAAATCTTTCTTGCATAAGTTTTAGCTGTTTATCCCAACAGAAAAGCCCTTCACAAATGGAGTTTCTAGAATCAACTAAATGGAAAAGAATAGATTCTCTAAGAAGAGTGTCATGAAGATCACACTAGAAAACACATTTTGAATGAATCAACAGAGCAAGTCTTTTTAGCAAAAAAATTCACTCAAATACCAGGCTATCTCCTTGTTTTTCTAGCCATTCAAGCAAAAGGGGCAAGACTCTTTCCATTTTTACTTTTCCAACTCTTTCATTTTTTGTCAACTTTCCAACTCTTTCATGGGTTCCCAGGACTTGGTGACTTTCACAGTTGAAGGCAGTGAAGAAGTGGTGAAGTTCAGAATTCATATACCCCAATCTGCTACCATCCTTCAACTGAGAGAAAGAATCCAGCAGTACACTGGTGTAGATCTGGACCGACAGATCATTTTCGACAAGGAGACTCGCTTATTATGGCTTGATTTTCAAACTGTCAGGGAATGTGGATACACAAGTTCTGGCACTATCTTTCTCTTAGTTTTGCCTCTTCCACTTGGGGCACAGCTCTGCATTAAGATATCTAGTTGGGCAGCTGAGTTTCACTTGACTGTGCAAGACAATGACACTGTGTCAGACTTGAAGAAGAAAATTAGGACTGAGAGGAAGTTTAGCCCAGAAAAAAGGATTAGTCTTTTTCACTTATTCACAGAGATGCATGATCATGATCCCTTGTATAAGTATTATGTTAATGTGGGTTCTACCATAACCATGACACATGTTTAGTCTACAAATAAAGATTTATGGGATTATACTATGTAACCAGTATTAAGATTTTGCTGCTAATGTTTCTTGCATACCAAAAACTGATTTTTATTTTTTATTTTTGCCTAAATTTAGCATCCAGTATCATGAAATCGGGTTTATGACATTTTTAAGATTGTTTTTCTGTAGTCTTCAAAATTCCCAAAAATGGAATAGAACTGAGTAGTAAAAAAAAATGCTGTGAATGAATGTCATGAATATGACATTAGACAACACATTCAGTGTGAATAATAAAATCATGTTGATTCACCAAAATGGTGAGGATTCTCCTCATTTCAACCCAAACAAGACAATCTGATCGCAGTTTCTAGCTTCCTAAAACAGTTGCCTTCTTCTTGACTTGAGAAACCCGTTTTCATGGACCAGGATTCAATGATTGTGTGCATTGAAGGGATGGATGAAGTGATCTCCTTCACTATACCCATACCCTTAGCTGCTACCTTCCTTCAACTGAAAGAAGAGATCGAGGCAAAAACGGGTGTGATGGTGGAGCGGCAGATCATTTTTGACAAGGTCAAGCATGAAACCTTGCCCGATAATTTCACAGTAAATAACTGGGGATTCCAAAGCCCGGCTGAAGTACTGCTTATGGTGTTACCACTGCCCCTGGGAACCGAAATCAACATTACAGTATCTATTCCAACAATAGGTGATATTTTTAATTTAATAGTAGAAGATAAACAAACTGTGCTGGAACTGAAGCGCAAAATCTGCAGCATCAGGAACAATATCGATCCAGATGAAATTCTGCTTTATCACTTGGTCACAGAGATGGAAGACAATAAACAGCTGTATAAGTACTTTGTCAATCAGGGTTCCAAAATCATCCTGCTATTTCACTAGGAGTATAATTATATATATGATCTAAGAATAGAAGACTTTAATGTCTCTTAATATCTTCAATATTAAACTTCAATGTCGGATTTATAGCAAAAATGAAACAGTCGCATTATTTCTATTACCAAATATCAAAAATAAAATACCATCAACTTCATCTCCATACATATATAAACCCATACTTGAAACCAGGTAGATTCCAATATTAAACCAATACCCTAAATTTATTTGAAGTGACTTCAGAAGGCTGATATCCTTAATTTGGTGGGGGGAAGAAGACAGCATCAGAATTCCTCTTGGACCGGAACTGCTTCTCTGCATCAGGGGGAATATTGAAGGCAGCCTCCAGCACTTGAGGAGAAAGGGCCTTCCAAACTCCAGTTTTTCCAGCTAAATTGGTGAATATTGGACTGCAAAATTCACATGATAACACAATCAAAGGCCAGTACTTATCATGGAAATGATGAATCTAGTAGTTAAAATGCAGGGGATGACTTACTTGGGGGTGGAGATGATGGAGAACCACTCCATTCCATCAGGATCAGCTATCTTCGAAACCACGAAAAACCTTGGTACAATGAACAGATTGCCAGCCTTTAGGGTGGTCTCCAGGACCCTCTTCCCATCAACCCCTACAACCTGAACTCGGCCGCTGCCTCGGACCACATAAGTCACCTGCAGGGCCGAGTCACAGGAGAAGCCAGGAGAGCACATGGCACCCCCATCAAGTCTAACAAGATCAGCACCAAGCCCAACCTCACCAACCAGAGGCAAGTTCTTGGTATTCAGAACCACAACTCTTCCACCATTCTTGATATCAATATCCAATGGAGCTTCCTCACAGTTCAATGCCATACCGTTTCGGTGTTCGATTTTGGGTTCAGGCATCTTGAAAGTGTCAGCAAGCTTGACAATGCCAACCCCTGATTGCTTCTCAACGAGGAGTTTAGCTACTTTTTCTTCCAAGTCCCATGCCCTGGCCACAAACTCAGTTGTAAAACCAGTCATTAGGCCAGTTGTGCCTGTGAGAAAGAAATCGGTGAATTCGCCTGCTTTGTGTGCTTTTGAGGTTTCACCCAGGAAGAGAACTACAAGTTCAGTGTCCTCTTTGTTGTACCACCATGTTACAACACCGAAAGGAAGGGCAATGGCGTCGCCTTTCTTGATTGCAATCACCTTCTCCTCTGACTCAGGAAGGACAATTCCTGCAACCCCACTTCCTAGAAAATACCAGAATCATCAGTCAAAAAGGGATCAAAACTCAAGTGTAAGATTAGATGATCTTTAAAGTTATATCTAATCTCTGAAATTATGGAAGAAACAGATCCACACAAACAGTTATGAGCATCATAAAAGGATCATAAGGTTAGAAGATCTTTAAAGGTTAACCCAATCTTTGAAATCATAGAAGAATAAAAATTTGCAGAATTCGTCATGATGGGTTGGTCTTAAATGCATTTTCTAAAAACATGAACCCATGAATCAATACAGAGAAAAGAAGAAGGGAATGGAGGAATAGACCTTGAAGAACATAGGCAACCTTGGAGGAATCAGAATAGCGAGGAAGAGCAAAGCCATGCTTCTCAAGAGCAAGCTTGGAAGCACCAATGTTGCCTTCACGTAGCATGGGAAGCTCTGAAGGGCACCATGCAAAGTATGATCCTCCATTCTCTCCAAACAATTTCTTTGCCAACTTCGGAGATAGATCCAGTTCCATTTTTCTATCTTGTGTTCCTTTTTTCTATTTCCTTTTATTTCTTCCTCGATTTTAATAATTTCATAGATTGAAGCCCCTCAGTGCTCCATTTATATGCATCAAGATGTTAAGGTAAAGACTAATTCCAAATCTGATAGGAAGATAATCAGGAGTCTGTTGTAACAGAAAAGTTTTCAACGTTCCCAAAATTTAAGGAAAGAACACCCTTAATATTAATTTTGTCAAAAAAAAGAAAAAAAAATATTAACGTTGTCCCATTAATCAACCTTTACCCACAAAGGAATATATATATATATATATATATATATATATATATATATATATATATATATATATATATATATATATATATATCAGATCATATTTAAAATAAAATTACAAAAAGTTTAGAATTATCATGTGATGTTGGAGTTGGTTAATGAAAACCGTCATAGCATATTCATATGAAAATCCATGGAGAAAGAGAAGATAAATTCAACTAGATTTTCTTCATAGCATATTCTTGTGAAAATCCACAACATGTATTTCAAAGATAGTATTAAAAGAAAAGGAAAAAAGAAAAAGAAACTCCTAATGTGACTCTTCAAAGTCTGCTGTATAGCAGTATTTCATGTCTCAGTTCAATATTCAAAATCCATTTCGACTCACTGTGCCTCTGAATACGTACAGTGAATCCCCATCTTCAACACCATGCCATCGAAGACTGCAATTATCGCGCATAATTCTTTGTTTGTGAATGAACAAATAATCATCCCTAGGAAGAATTTTTCGGGCCAGAAGCAGTTGTCTCAGGTCATGAACCGTGTCCATGTCTCTCAGTTCCAATGGTATGCAAGCAGAATTAAGCAAACTTGACGAAGTTTGAACCACCACATTGAGCTTTCTAACGGGAGGTTGGTCCCTTGTGCGATTCAGAGCCTTGAGGAACACAATAATTTCGGAAAATTCACGTATGCCGTACTCACTTAAGTTGCGAAAGTCCTCTTCCATCTCTATACCAGAAAAGTACAGTATCATTCTTTTAATTGGGGTGCCTTCAATTATATGGATTTTCTCTTTTAGGCTTCCCACAGTTTCAGTTCTGTCCACTTCTATACTAATTTGTCTAGCTGAGAACTTAATGATGATTTGAATTTTACTACAGCGAGCTAAAGGGTAGTGTTCTATATGTTTGGTCATGAGATCAATTCTTGTACCTTCAGTGACAATGGGGTAATCTTCCATGTCCAGTCCATCCATGAGCTCCCACCCGGATACTGACAGGGTTTGTAGAGCCACTGGAACCCCATGGAGTTGCTCTATCTTGTGTTTGATTTCCAAAACTGGTTCTTGGAGGCCTATGTCTATGGCAAATTCGCATGTTCGTGCAGCGATAATGACCCGCATTGTGATGCTAATGTGAGATTAGGGAACAGTAAAAAAATTCAGAGTTGAGTATTTGAAAATTTATCTTCAGCTATATATGGAGAATGTGAAAGGGAACCAGGTTTGGAAGTTGGAATCATGTTAAGAGAATGAGAAATATCAAGTGTGTGCTAGTCATTTTGAGCACATTTTGCCTTTGTTTTCATGCAAATATACTCTTCTACATGACACATTAATTTTGTGTTTGTTAGAATCGTTGACCAATTCCATGGTTATTATTACTCCCATAGTTTGCTGATTTGTGCTTACCCGATTGTGGTGATTTGCGTTATCCAATTGAATATGTATTCTATATTTTCTTCACTTTTTCTATCTATCTATCTATCTATCTATCTATATACACGCTATGTATATATAAAAGATACCATACCCTTCTCATTTCTTCCTTATAGTTTTTTCACCCACATGGTCTTGGAGCATTAGGCTCTTTCTAATTTCTCTCAAAGTGTTCTTTTTTTACTTCTAAACCTCATTCGTGTCGGTGACATTCAATACTTGATTGCTCGGATTTTTGTTGTTTATCATCGGATCAAAACAAAATTTATAACATAATTCACTATTCTAGAGTAGCTTGTATCCCATCAAAAAGTGGTTTTAGTACAAACTACTATAGTATAGTGATTTTTAGGTGTCGTCCATTAGGATGGATTATTCTAGGTAATTAAGGCTTGAATGAGAGAATAAGAAATTATAGTGATCAAGTGAAATTGATTTGAAAATTCATAGTGAAAAATCAATTTAACAATGATCTAAAATTGAGAAGAAAAATGAAATATAAAATAGAAGAAAATTAATAGAAAATAAAATTCTCGAAGTTAGGATTTTCTAGAAAACAATATATATGGTGAATAGATGTTGAGATCTAATTTTCATCAAGTTATATTGAAAACCTAAATTTTCATCTAAACCGATTTTTAATTTAGCTTTAGGTCTAGACCTAATTTCTCTTCAAATTAGGTCATTTAATCCAAGAGATCAATTCAAATCATATATTCAATTCATCTTAAATTATTTTCCAATGATTCACACAATTCAACTATTCAATCTCATCAAATCTAGCATTAAGAATTTGATGAATTTACCTAACTTGCATTGTAGTAATCATCTAAGACAATTTGAAGAGAAAAATCCTCAAATTTCAATTAATCAATCAATTGGATCAATTTACTTTTGCAATTCAAGTTCATTTTTCTAATTCACCATAGATCTTGCCTCTAAATTTTCTCTCCTCCGAGAAAAACAAGATTTAGCCACTCATGCTTATAGATTTGGTCTCACAAGGCATGTTTGACTAGCGAGAAAATGAGAGAAAGTGAAGGAAAGTAGAGAATTCTATAAAGAGAGAAAATTTAGAAATGTCTACCATTAGAAAAAAAAATGTAAAAAGTCTCCAAAATGAGTAAATCAAGTTTCTATTTATGGGCCAAGGTCAAGTGGACACTTGGCATCATCTAAGAGGTCTTCTGGAGGTTTCTTCATCAAGAAATCTGAAAAATATGCAATTTTGCATGAGCTCCAACAATTTCGCACAATTGTACGAAGTGGAAAGTTCATTAGCACCATTTTCGTCTTCCTGGAGCATTTCGCATGACTGTGCGAAATTAGTTTTCACTTCTCCCCTTTGAGATGCAGCCAAAATCCCATTATGTTTCATTTCGCATGTTCATGCGAAATTGAAAAACATATTTTTTCAACTCCTTTTTGTCTTTTCTTCCATTTATATCTCTTGATTCCACTTCAACCACCTCCAAATCTACAAAATATACTAATTAATTATAATTGAATGTGAAAATAAAATAAAATAATCATTTAATATGGAGAATTTATGGAATCTAAATCTAAATCTATGAAAAATTTACTAAATATACAAATTAACTATAATTGAATTGGAAAATAAATTATAATTATCATATAATTAAATGTGAAAATAAACTAATTGAATCTAATTCTAACTAGATTGATTGTGAAAATAAAATTAAATAATCATCTAAAATAAACATATCCATCTATAATTAAATAATCAAATTATCCTAAGTTAATTCAATGAAAATATACAAATTAATTATAATTTAAAACAAGCATACCTTAAAATAATTAAATAATTGAGCAATCTTAGAAAAATTATGGGCAATGAGAGATCAAATGAAGAATGAAATCAAATATGGATGAAATTGATGCAAAATGAGTTATTTATAGGAAAAAAATTGAGCCAAAATAGCTGTTGAAAAATGATTTTATCGTTGAAAAACATTTTTGGCTGTTGAATCAAAATTTAGGCGAAATCTGATCGTTGGATCGTGAAATAACCATTGGAATATCATCCCAACCATTGGATCAAATCCAAATTCAATTTGGGGCATTGGATGGACTACCACCATGACCATTGCACGCGGAAGCGAACTAGCTCGTTAGTGCATGCAAGCGTGATCTAGCTTATTAGTGTATGCAGGCGTGATCTAGCTTGTCAAATCATACTCAAAAGGGTAGCAATTTTTCTTTAAAAATTGGTGATTTATCGTCGATATATTGTCAAAATATCAGCAATTTTTCCATGTGAGCGACAATTAATTGCTAAAATTGTCGATTTATCACTATGAGTCGATATATTGCCGATCTATCAACGATATTTTGGCTATATATCCTGATTTTTCGCCTCCCTAGTAAATCCTCACGAAATATTGTGTTGAAACCCTTCGATAAATCCTGATATTTTCGTCCATGCTCACAACATGGTTCACCAACCCGTTGCAGCATCTCTAGGCAACATGCTCTCCATGCAACTTTTGTGCATGCCAAATCTCCTCTTGGCATGAACACCCTACAACATGCCTCACTAGCATATTGTAGTGTCTTTAGGTAACTTGTTGCATGCTTTATATGTAGCATGTGTGTGTGTTAAAACATTTATCACACAACATGCCTCACCAACCTATTGTAGCTTCTTTAGGCAACCTATCACATGCTTTTTATGCAATTCATGTGTTCTTATCACGTCTATGTTGAGAAAACCCTACTTATGCATTTGTCTTGTTGCTACTATGATTTTATACCTTGCTCAAGCCCTCTTCTTGATGTAACAACGAGTTAAGGCATTGCACCCATGATTTCTCATCCTCGTGCAAAAGGCATTGTGTCCTTATGCCAATCATTAAACATCCTCTATGAGTTGGCTTCATTGATAAGTACTACATTGCTATGCCTTGTCCAAGTCCATCTTGGTATTGCCATGGGCCATGGCATTACGCTCACAGATCACCAAACCTGCTCTTTGCACAAGGCATTACGCCCCTGTAGGTTAACCCTTGGTTATAGGCCACTTATAGAGCCAAGGTGCTGTCTCATGAGGCCTTGGTGTCGTATGGTTTATGTCAAGGGTCTAACACATATTGTAAACCTTCATCCCACACTTCCTATATTACAAACCTTCACCTTACTCTTTCTATACTACAAGGCCTTCAACTTATAATTACCTAAGTGTTATTGATGATCACCAACTTGTGGAACTCTTTCTCCATCCTCCCCTTCAAAAGAATAACAATAAAAAGATAAAAATAATAATCTTCCCTAGATCTCTTGAACTCAATTTCGCTTGGGTTTGACACCCAAATATTCATTGGGTACCATAATTCAAAGTCTTCGGAGACTCCGCAATAAGGAGAGTACAAAACTAAGCAGCAAACACATACTTATACACATACCTTTTTGTACAATCTAGAATTTTTGCAACTTTCAAAAATTTTCATTCTTAAGCATGAATCAATTTTAGAGAGCAACACAATGATGACACCGTTTAGCCAATATTGTTCATATTTTGATTAGATTGATGCATAGTATGAAATTTGAAACTCAATGCCCTCAAATATCCTATTCAAAAGTGGGTGTAGTCCACTGTGCCCCTTTTGGGGGATTCAAACCTGGTTGCTGCGTACTCCAAAGGGGCAACCTATAATTCTTTATGCTGATCAATTAAATAATCTTCTCCTATTTGACTCTTACTTAAGAAAGTTTTTTTAAAAATAAAAATTAATAAATTATTGAACATATTAATATATCTAATAACCTTACATTTGGTAATCAATTAATGGCTTCTCTCAAGTGCAAACAGATTAAATAAGTCAATCGCGAATGTTCATGTGTGCAATCCCATATATTTTCTATATCAAAATCACAGTCTAAGCGAAGATTTATGTTGGTTATCACATAGGGACCTCACCTATATGCTTTAACAAATGAAGTATGATTAGGAACACTAATTAAATTCATCTTAAACAAAGATGTTATAGTCTATAAAACCTGGTGGTTTGTTGGGCATTGATTAATGCATAAACCTTATGTTTTTAATCACAAATGAGCATATCTGTATAGTATTATTGTAATTTAATTAAGTGCATTGACCAACAAGAGAGAATGTTAAATCTGCAAATTGCGGTTTTTGTATTAATTTTAGAGAAAAAGAAAAATTAAAGATTCCTTTGGACCAAGACTTGCTGGCCATGTTATTTGCAAGCTCAGCTCCATCTCCAACATTTTATTGTTTGATTTTGGAACCACTTGGGGTAGCTGTTTTAATTATATACGTGCTATGCATATTTTTCCCCGTGTACTTAATTTTGGTGGGCTTTTAATTAATTTTGTAAATTTCCACTTGTATTACACTATGAATCTCCAAAGGAGCCTCCCACCATTTGGCAAAAAATACAGAAAAATTAGAGTAAAACCATCACTAAGTATTCTTAATACTTATCATATTTATTAGTTACAAGTGTTTCGGTAAGAATGTCTACGTTTATGGAGGGAAGAAAAGCCAAATCGACCATCAAATTATAAGAATATATATATATATATATATATATATATATTATATATATATATATATATATATATATATATAAAGACTGTATATGTAACTTGGCGTATATTATATATCGGTCATTTTTACCAATTAGAAGTTTAGGGTCATCGATATTAAAAAGTTTTTGTTTCTTATTCTTGAAGTCCTTAGGAAAAGAACTAAATTAAAGCATATATAACACCTCAAACATTGCATTTCTATGGGATTCTTGTAATGGATTTGGGATTTTGGACACTTATATTGTCTTGAGTTCTAGGTTAAAGTAATGATTTCAGTTGCTAAGGATTCTAGAAGATAAATATGATAAAGAATATAGATAATGGAGAAGAGATTAACTAAAGGCCCTCATCTCTTTCCATGGTTGGTGGAGATAACTCAGAGATGGAGCCATGTCTTCTGCAAAAATTCATTGTAAGAATTATTAAAAAAAGGTCAACCCTTATCATTTGACCTTATCAAATCTGCAAAAACAATTTCAGAATGAGTGCAATGACAGCTTTCTCCTGAAAAGTTCAAAGTCTTAATCCCAACCATATATACCACCCATATGTTGCATACAATTTCAGAGCTCAGCATCAAATTAAGTTAGTTCATTAATTTGTTCTCTGTAAGATACAATGTCTTCTCAAAAGCTCTTCTCAGCTTTCTTTCTTCAAGTGATCCTTGCCACTTTGGTCTTAAGCGTGGCAAATGTGCAATGCTTGAAACTTGGTTTCTACAAGAAAACATGTCCTGCAGCTGAGGATATCGTGCGAAAGACTACGGCTCAATACATTTCAAAAGCACCAACACTTGCAGCTCCTTTGCTGAGAATGCATTTTCATGACTGTTTTGTTAGGGTATGTTGCATGTTAATGGTTATATTGCACTATAATATTGCTGCCAAATAAATACTAATACATTTATCGTACTGGGCAAGTTCAAGAAGTATAATAAGTTGGCTTTGCAGGGATGCGATGGTTCGGTTCTATTGAATTCAACAAAGAATAACCAAGCTGAAAAGGATGCAATCCCCAACCTAAGCCTCAGAGGTTACCATGTTATCGATGCAGCAAAATCTGCAGTGGAAAAGAAGTGTCCAGGAGTGGTTTCTTGTGCTGACATCCTAGCCCTTGTAGCTAGAGATGCAGTTTCAATGGTATACCAACATGAAATTAGTACGGTTTATAAGAAAGAGCTAGGTTACCGATGACTAATACATGGTTTCAATCTTATATCAGATCAATGGACCGTATTGGAAAGTCCCTACAGGTAGAAGGGATGGAAAAGTATCAGTTGCCTTGGAGGCCTTAATAAATTTGCCACCTCCTTTCGCCAACATTACTCAACTAAAATCAATGTTCCACTCAAAGGGTCTGTCTGTAAAAGACCTAGCAGTTCTATCAGGTAACCAAAATTTATAATGCATTAACATAAATCTTAGTGTGCTTATCAAAATTTTCTAACTTGATCATGAGATTGTTTCTGATGAGATAGGTGGACACACAATTGGGATCTCTCACTGTTCATCCTTCACCAACCGCCTGTACAACTTCACTGGAAAAGGTGACACTGACCCTTCCATGGATCCCAACTATGTGATTCAGTTGAAGAAGAAATGCAGGCCGGGAGATGTTACTACAATAGTAGAGATGGACCCTGGAAGCTTCAAAACATTCGATGGAGACTATTACACCATGGTGGCTAAGAGAAGAGGCCTTTTCCAATCTGATGCAGCTCTTCTTGATGATGTTCAGACTAGAAAATATGTAAAACTTCACTCATTTTCCCATGGAAAGAGGTTTGGGAAAGATTTTGCAGCATCCATGGTCAAAATGGGAAAGGTTGGAGTGCTGACAGGCAAGGTGGGTGGAATCAGGAAATACTGTGCTTTTGTCAATAAATAATAATATGGGGCAGCTGTTTTCTTACTTTGTTCATCAACTTTGTGATTGAATTGTATTGTTGTACATTGGTTTGTCCCAAGAATTTTTGGGTACAAATCAATCTTTGCTACCTCTTTGTGGATTGTGAATCTTGTAATTGAGTTCTTTAATTTTTTTAATTTTATTAACGAATAAGATTCTGTCAATATTGTTGTTTCCATTAATTTTCTTACTCTGAAATCATTAATCATTTGTGTTTCACTTACTTTCAAGGACATGGTCATATTATAACAAGAAGACAATGACAAAAGAGTAGATTTAAATCGAAGTTGGTTGCAGTGGCACCCTGTGGCCTGCCAGCACATATACGAAAAGAAAGTGGAGAATTGAATTCAAAAAAAATATGTGCATGAGGTGTTGACTGTGAACTAGTTTCCTGAACACATCAAGAGGGAAAAAAAACATCCCCCCAAGGTACCCATCATGTGATTCTTTTGCATCTATTCAACTAATGGGTAAATTTCACTTGCACCTTATGAGGTTAAGGTTAAATATATTTACTTATCTATGTATTATGATTTTGAATTTTATCAAATGATTCGCTTATTTTTAACAAAAGAAAAATAAGTGAAAATATCAAATAAAAATGATAGAATCGATATTTGATGAAATTCAAGTTAAATGATGAATAAGCATATTTAATTCAAATTTCAAGGAATATGAGTGAAATGAACCTATAACTAAAAAAACAAAATAATAATAATAACATTGCTTTTACAATCCATCGATTCTACTTCATCAAAGCAAAATTTCTTTCAATGAAATTTTATAAATATTAGTCTTAAAGTTAAAATTAATGACTAGAGAGTTAATGGAATTGCAACATTAAGAACTTAATTAGACACTATCTTTGAGCTGGCAAATCTATTCGTTGATCAAGAAAGGAGAAGATGAAATTCAAAGCATCCACACATCACAAAAGTAAATGCTTTAACTATGCTAGCTAGAAAAGTCATGATGAAAAAAAAAAAGCATTTCTCAAAGTACAAAAATGCATACAAGGCCTCTGTGGGATTAAAAGAAGTTGGTTGCAGTGGCACCTTGTGGCCTGCCAGCATATGTACAAAAAGAAAGTGGAGAATTGAATTCAAAAAAAATATGTGCATGAGCTGTTGACTGAGAACTAGTTTCTTGAACACATCAAGAGGGAAAAAAACATCGCCCCAAGGTACCCATCATGTGACTCTTTTGCATCTATTTAACTATGTATTATGATCTTGAATTTTATCAAATGGTTCACTTATTTTTAACAAAAGAAAATGTAAGTGAAAATATCAAATAAAAACGATAGAATCGATATTTTATAAATATTGCTTCGATTATACTTCATCAAAGCAAAATTTCTTTCCATGAAATTTTATAAATATTGGTCTTAAAGTTAAAATTAATGACTAGAATTAATGGAATTGCAACATTAAAAACTTAATTAGACACTATCTTTGAGCTGGCAAATCTATTCGTTGATCAAGAAAGAAGAAGATGAAATACAAAGCATCCACACATCACAAAAGTAAATGCTTTAACTATGCTAGCTAGAAAAGTCATAATGAAAAAAAAAAAGCATTTCTCAAAGTACGATTATGCATACAAAGCTTCTAGGAATGATATGGTCTCGAGCTACATAGCGAATATACTACGTGCCATCCATTTTATTCTGTCGCCAATATGCTTAGTTTTGGTGGCCTTTGGTCGGTCTTGTGAACAGTTCCCCAAGTGGTTTCTTTTTCACGTTTTCAACATACAATAACCCTTTATTGTAAAAAAACGTGTGCATTCAATTTCTTAAACAACCAATTGCATTATAGTACCCTTTAAATAAATTTTCACCACGTCTTCATTATGCTCTAGAGTCAAAATCTTATTAGACTACTCCAACTTGTCTACAAAGGCAACCCTACATGCCCTATGTTATAGAAGAAGTACTGCAAAATAAATTACAACCATCTAACTAAATTATGCACATGATAAATGAGGTGGAGCTAGAAATAGGATTCAAAGGGCAATACGAAAGAGACTAGTTTTACAGAGGCAAATGCGAGCAAAAAGTAACATTTAGCTTATTAATTGGTTTGTTAATTTCTCTTTAAAACTAAAGTCATTGGACCAAAATCTCCCCCTCTAAACCCTTGCTAAATCTTCCAGTATGTTCCTAATACTAGTCTTACTATATATGTAGCTCCATGTGTATTATTGGCTCTTTTTTACAAATTTAAACATTTTAGATTACTACCATATATATATAAATTAAAGAATATGTAACGCCTCATAACAGCATTTCCATTAATTTTCATAGTTTTTGGATAAGGGGTTTTGTAGGTTGGATTGACTTCTAGGTTAAAGAAGTACAATTTTAGACTTTTAGTAGCTTTTAATCTGAAATCATAATTTTCATAATGATTAAGAAAAGGCTTATAATTTCCATAGTTTGGTGGAAGTTCTTCATCTTCCTATTATATTAAACTAAGAGATGCAGCCACGTCTGCTCCAAAATCCATTCCAAAAAGTACAAAGTCAACCCTTTTCATCTTGACCCTATCAAATCTGCAAAAACAATTTCAGTAGTAGTGCAATGACAGCTTGCAAATGATAAATTCAAAGGCCTAATCTCAACTACATATACCATCATATGCTAGATAGAATTTCAGAACTTAGCAGCAAAGTTAATCCATTTTGTTCCCTAATAGACACAATGTCTACTCAGAAGCTTTTCTCAGCTTTGTTTCTTCAACTAATCCTTGCCATTTTCGTCCTAGACGTTGCCGATGCGCAGTACTTGAAGCTCGGGTTCTACAAGAACACATGCCCAGCAGCTGAGGACATTGTCCGAGAGACTACAGCTCAATACATTTCAAAAGCACCAACTCTTGCAGCTTCCTTGCTGAGAATACATTTCCATGACTGTTTTGTCAGGGTATGTATGTTGCATGTTAATTGTTGCAGTTGTACTAAATACCATGCCCTAATTTTCGTTTCAAAGGTATGCATGTTCGAGGATTAAGTTCATAGGCTAATAATTAAGTTGGTTTTGCAGGGTTGCGATGGATCGGTCTTATTGAACTCTACAAAGAATAATCGAGCTGAAAAAGATGCAATCCCCAACCTAAGCCTCAGAGGCTACCAAGTTATTGATGCAGCAAAATCTGCAGTGGAAAAGAAGTGTCCAGGAGTGGTTTCTTGTGCTGACATTGTAGCCCTAGTTGCTCGAGATGCAGTTTCAATGGTATACCAACGAGTCCTTAATTCAATTCCATACTAACATCAAATTAAATATTTCACTCTCAATCATGTAGATATTATCAATTTTTTATCTAATAAATTCTTATGATTTTAAAATATGTTTACATAGTTAAAATGAGTTTATACATATATAGTTTCATGAACTTTTTTCCGTTATTCGATGTAAGAGTTTGTTTGACTCAATAAGAAGTGTTTATCTGTTTAACCCTGCAATTCCGTTGATAAAAATGTTGTGTTTGCATAAAAAATAATTATGACATTCAACATTAAATAGGGAAAAAAGTTTCGAAAATTATACATGCGTGAATTTCTCTTAATTGTATAGACGCATTTTAAATTGTAAGAACTCATTAAGCAAAAACAGATAATATTTACATGATCGATAACGACTTATTACAAAATGCCTATCATTTAAGAAAGAAATAGGTTACCAATAACTAATACAGGGTTTCCATCTTATATCAGATCAATGGACCATATTGGCAAGTTCCCACAGGAAGAAGGGATGGAAAAGTATCAGTTGCCTTGGAGGCCTTAACAAATTTGCCTCCTCCTTTAGCCAACATTACTCAACTAAAAGCAATGTTCCAGTCAAAGGGTCTGTCTATAAAAGATCTAGCAGTTCTATCAGGTAACCAAAATTTATAATGCATTAACATAAATCCTTGTAAGCTTATCAAAATTTTCTAACTTGATCATGATATTGTTTCTGATGAAATAGGTGGACACACAATTGGGATCTCTCACTGTTCATCCTTCACCAACCGCCTTTACAACTTCACTGGGAAAGGTGACACTGACCCTTCCATGGATCCCAACTATGTGATCCAATTGAAGAAGAAATGCAAGCCAGGAGATGTTTCTACAGTTGTGGAGATGGACCCCGGAAGCTTCAAATCATTTGATGAAAACTACTACACTGTTGTAGCTAAAAGGAGAGGCCTTTTCCAATCCGATGCAGCTCTTCTTGATGATGTTGAGACTAGCAAATATGTGAGACTTCAGTCTTTTTCCCATGGAGAGTCTTTTGGGCAAGACTTCGCAGCATCCATGGTCAAAATGGGCAGGATTGGAGTGCTCACTGGGAATGCAGGTGAAATCAGGAAATACTGTGCCTTTGTCAACTAATTAATGGGGCTCTTTTTTTCTTTTTTTTTTCCAGCTCATCAACTTTCTGATTGAATTGTATTTGTGGGCGTTACACATTCATTTTCCTTCCTTTTTCCAGCTCTTTTTTTCTTTTTCCTTTTTTTTCCTTCCTTTTTCCTTTGTCAATAATGTGTACATTTGTTTTTCTGAGCAATGAATAAGATTTATGGTGCTGTTTCCACATTTTGTTTCTGGTAATATACCATTATTCTTTGAGAATTGTCCTTGAAGCCAACTTGAGACCAACCCAATTGAAACTTTTCTAGAAATGAATTCAAATGGGTTTTTCTAGTTGTTTGGGGGAAAAAATGCGCTTTCATATACATATCAAAATATAATCATAAATAAAAATCCTTAAAAAATAATTCAATTTTCATTCACTCAAAAATTAAAAGTAATATAAGAGGTAATTATATATATATATATTTGTTTATGTAATCAAATGTAATATTTTTAATTAAAAAATATATAAAATTTTAATTATTTTTAAATAAATATATTAAATTCGAAGTTTTCAAAATTAAATATTTTGATTTTTTTTTTGGGTGGGCATGAAAACACACTTCTTTTATATATATATAAAAAAAATTGCATGGTTTGGACCCAACCCATACTTTCGGCAATTTTACAATAAATAATAACAAGCTAATCTAGGCAAATATGAAAATTTTATATACCCATTTTGCCTTTTTTTCAATTTTTAAAATTTTAATGACATGAAAAAAATATAATTTATAAATAAATAAATATTATAATTTTTTGTAATTTATTTTATTGAATTTTTTTATTTTTATGTTAAAAAAAGAAAAATTAAAATAATATATATATAATTAAATCATGTTAATTATTTCATGATGACATAAAAAATTAGAAATTATGCATAATACAAACATATAATAATCTTCTTTGCTTCTCATCACAATTACAAGATGATGATCGAGAAATTTCAACTTGAAAAATTAAATTAATACCTTTACTAATTCATATTTAGTTTTCGAAAAACCAACTCTACCATCCTAAATTGTGTCAAAAGTGACACCTTCAAAGAAAAATTTAACTACCAATATTTCAATATATATATATATATATATATATATATATATATTCTTTCCTATTATACAAATAAAACAATCTTCAAACCTACATAAAGAAAGAAGCATTAATTAAGGTTTAAATATAAAAAATATCTTTCAACTAAAAGTTTTTAAAATTCAAAGCATTTAAAATACTTCACCTATTTTGTCAGAATATTCATGGTGCATGGGTCCCATATTTATTGCAATTATTGACATTCAAAATTTAAGTCAAAATTTTGGATTTAATCCTTACAATTATTATATATATATATATAAGATAGTATAATTTTCTATTTAAATTTACTATTTAAAAAAAACTTCTAAAAATATTTTTACAATAACATTTAATGTTTTTTTAATTTTATTAAGAAAAAAATGATGTTTTTTTATATATATATTTTAATTTTAAATTGATAAATTATGTTTTTGTATTAAATTCAAGGAAGAAAGACTATTTAATTTTTCATTTAGATTATCTAAAAAGAATAAGAAAATAATGGAAAATTTTTAATTTTTTTTTTATTTTTTTGTAATAAAATAATTTTAAAAAATTTATATGATTTGCATAATGTTTTTTTTTTCTCAATTTTCATTTTTTTTCCTCAATACATTGAGTGCATGATGTTAATACATATGATATGTTGAATATTAATGAGGTATAATGATGTGTTAATACCAATATGATATGAATAAATATATTTAGAATTATTATTTTTGTAATAAAATATAAGTACGACATAAATGTATTATATTTGTAATACAAATACACTAATGTCACAATATATTACAACATAATTTAATTTATTTTTGTTTAATTTTTTCATGTGTTATATTACCCAAAAGATAGTTGTGTGTTATTCTATTAAATAGTTGTATTATTCAATTGAATATTTGTATATTATTCAATTGATGGGTGCTAAAAATAATTATTCATTATATTATGTTAACAAAATTTTTAACTCTAACGACATAATAACCTTAGGATGTGATTTTTATTTACGAGATATTGAATTTTATTTTATTTTTACCATATTCTCTAAAAAATCTCAAAATTTTTGAAAAAGAAAAAAGAAAAAAAATATTTCAATTAATTAATTTCTATATAATATATAATATATATATATATATATATATATATATATATATATATATATATATATATATATATATACATTCAACCCCACTTTACTATAGGAGTAAAAATAAAATGACAGATTTATTAAATATACCATATTGATGTGATAATATAAAATAATTTATAATTAATACAAAACAATAAACTAGATTAATAATGCACAATTTGTTAGATTATTTTTATGAAAATTCTAACTTTCAATTGGAATTATCATTTTCAAGTCCATTCAAATAAATAATAAAATTATTTTTATTATTAACTTTTATAGGCAAAACTTTATTATACAGCCTGTTAATTATTCAAAAGTGAAAAAAAAAAATTAAGATATAAGACATGGAATATTGATTAGTTGTACCTACCATCATCATACGTGGGCCTTATATTATTAATAATCTCATAATTATTTATAGATAATATAAAAAACATAAAATTATTCTTTAAAAATTTTTTAGATAAATGACCCTTTCCATTTATTATCAATATTTACTCCACCTGTATCTGACACACTCAATAATTTATCATACGAGACAAAAGTCACATGTCACAATTTTGAATACATGGCTAGCAAAGATCCATGGACCTTTCAAGGCAAGATTCCAATAATATCATGCCTTGACTAATCAACCTGTGCATGAGACATTGTTGTTGCCCCTTGTAGAAGCTTCATTCATACAAATTTCTAAAGCACTTGATTTATAAAAACAAATAAAAACAAAAACAAAAAGAGGGCCAGATATCTTTGGTGATGCATGAGTTTGATTCTAGAACAAGAAGCTGACAAATGACAGGCATTTGCTTTAATTTTTATACATCAGTTGCTTTTGCCTTTTTCTGTCCTATTTCCCTGGTTCCAAATCATCAAAAAAAATTACAGTACTGTTTCTTTTGATGAATTGGGGAATATGGAATAAAGTGCTTTCATCAAATGCACAAAAAACTAGATTTTAAATAAATCAAAAAAAAAAAAAATCCTTTAGACACCCTCCTAATCCATATATGTATACTGGGTTTTGCCTTCCAAGGGACATAAAGAATCAAATTCTTTTCAATAATAATAATAACAATAATTGGAATCTTTAACCCTTTATGCTGTGTACCAATGGTCTCAGTAAATTTATGTAAATGATATTCTTTTGCCTTACAAGTGAAACAAAGAATCAAATTATTTTCAAAAATGATGACAATTTTCTCTTTTTAGCTATAATTAGAAGCTAAAAATAAGATTAAAGTCATCATTTTCAAACCTTAATATTAATATTATAAAAGGGTTTTTTACACGTCAAATCACTTACTAAATGAGTTAAAATTGAATTATTACGATAATAATATATTTTAAAAAGAGTTTTTAGCTTATGAGGAGTCGATTCAAAATCTGACTCATGAACAACCATCTTTTCACACCTCTTTTTTTTTTAACTCTTTGCTGGGAAATCAAATGTATTGAACATTTTCACTTTTGTTAGACCAGGCAGAACGTGGCCCATATATGGGTTGGCAAATGGCAAGTATCGAGGGACGGAGCCCTAAAGCAGGTACTCAATCATCGGAAAAAAACAAGGAGAGTACGGCGAAAATAAAGTTGGCATTGCAAGAGTAGGTGAACTGCCCACATTTTGGATTCATTATCCTTCCATTTTTCATATCATGTAGTTTATATCACTGTCATTAGAGAGAAAAAAAAAAAAAAAAAAAACCCACCAAAACCAGCTAAAACTAGCTATATTTTTCTCAAATGGCCATGCAAAAATGTGTCACTAATGCTGCTAAATTACAGGTATGTCAGCCACGATGCCTGTAATCAAATATATGAATCTCAGTCCGCTTGTCCATATGACAGCAGCCTAACTAATCATTTGTTTAATACCCTCGTTTCAATTAAAATACCATAAAGTAGTCCAAAGTATCACATGTTAGTTACCTGATGTACAAGTATTTCTTGTCTTCTGACCCAATTCAAGTGATTTAGAGCCTATAAATAAATCTTGCTACAACTGTGACAACAGACAGAAGAAACGTAAACATGGAGAGGATTAGCCTTTTGGGGATTGTAATCTTGGGTTTTGCTGGGTTTTTGGGCTCAGTTCAAGCAGATTTGAAGCTGGGTTTTTATGGTGAGAGCTGCCCTAAAGCTGAGAAAATTGTGTTGGACTATGTCAAGAAGCATATCCCAAATGCCCCATCTTTGGCAGCAGCCCTTATCAGATTGCACTTCCATGATTGCTTTGTGAGGGTAAACAACTAAAACCCCATTTCTCTCCGTTCAGAATATGATTAGTAAAGGGTTTTTTGATGATTGAGATGGGATTATCCTGTTTTTTCTTCATCATTAGGGTTGTGATGGATCAGTTCTGATAAACTCCACCTCAAGCAACCAAGCTGAGAAGGATGGTACTCCAAATCTAACCCTACGAGGCTTTGACTTCATTGAAAGAGTGAAGAGTGTGGTTGAAGCTGAATGCCCCGGCATAGTCTCCTGTGCAGACATCCTTGCTTTAGTGGCCAGAGACTCCATTGTTGTCACTGTAAGTATCCATCCAAAGCTCCAAACCAATGAAAGAAATTAAACCTTCTGCCTCCATTTGTAAATCATCTCAAGAATGTTTCCTCACAGGGTGGTCCATTCTGGAACGTCCCAACTGGTAGAAGGGACGGACTGATATCAAATTCATCAGAGGCAGTATCCGATATCCCGCGGCCAGTTAACAACTTCACTACTCTCCAGACATTGTTTGCTAATAAGGGTCTTGACTTAAATGATCTAGTTTTACTATCCGGTGAGCTAAACACAAATGCCCATTGTTTATTATCATATGTTCGTGAGCTGATCAAACTACATTGTTTCAGGTGCTCATACCATTGGGGTTTCTCACTGTTCATCGTTCTCCAACCGACTGTATAATTTTACTGGGGTTGGCGATGAGGACCCGGCTTTGGACAGCGAATATGCAGCAAATCTCAAGGCAAGAAAGTGTAAAGTAGCTACTGATAATACCACAATAGTTGAGATGGATCCGGGAAGTTTTAGGACATTTGATCTTAGCTACTACACCCTTCTGCTCAAGCGACGGGGACTATTCGAATCAGATGCGGCTTTGACGACAAACTCTGGGACAAAGGCTTTTATCACTCAAATCCTTCAAGGGCCCCTGTCGAGTTTCTTGGCTGAATTTGCAAAATCAATGGAGAAGATGGGTCGGATCGAGGTGAAGACTGGAACAGCAGGCGAGGTCAGGAAGCAGTGTGCAGTGATAAATGGCTGAGAGTGATTTTGTTAAGAGGATTTTGTTTTGTGTCTGGGGTTGGGGTTTTAATTGTTGTTGATCTGGTAATAAGACCAAGTGGGTGTGAAAATAAAATGGAAATGCACAGTTTTCATGTTGAATTAGAAATTTCTTCTCTGCAGATTTTCTTGCCAACCAACCACTTTCTTGGTCACTCAAATAAAAATAATCCCCTTAAAATGAAAATTGCATTGGTGAAATAGTTAAATGATTTCTTGGAAAACAAATTCTTTTTTTTTTTTAACTTTTTTTTTGTTAATTTTTTAACTTTAATTGGAATAAATTTGGATTTCAAATCTCTTAGAAAAGTCAATCACTTCAACCATCATCATAACTAACGAAATTTATGTTATACGCTACCAAATCCGACAAAATTGTCCCCTACTATCCAAATTATTTTCCCAACATGACATGTTACCTATCATCATACATTGCATAATTCAAAAAAAAGAAAAAAAAAAAAAGAAAAGGATATTTGAGTACCCAAGACCAATTATATAGTGTTCAAATGGGAAAATGGTAGGGTCCAATTCCATATGATAATCATATCCGACGTGTGATTTGGATTGTCAAAATGTGTTGCCCAAATGTGTGGCAAGAGTTTATCTTTTAAGAGAAAACCCTTTATCCACTTTTGTCTTTGAGGACCCAACAGAAAATGATAAAGAGGCCTTCAAACACATAACAATTTCAAATCAAATAATGTCTATATATTACTGATTTCATCAGTAAAAAGAGAAAGAATCCATTTAGGAAGTTGCTCGGCACCTGCAGTAGTCCTCTTCTTAGTCTTTATTAAAGACATCGTTTGCCCACTCTTCACTCACGAAAGCTTGAGTTAAGCAAAAAACATTGACATAATTCATTCCTCTAAGCATGAAAGAGTTTCACATTTCTATCTAAATCTGTGAAAAGAGAAAGCAAGAAACATTATTTAAACATAAAAATTATTGAGTGGAGCACCGTAGATCTTTTTTGTGGTGTTAAATTAGAATATAAAAAGATAAGAAATATTGATAAAAATGAAAAAAAAAAAAGAAGATAAAAGTATCTATTTAGATACATTTCATATTTTTTATTTTTAGAATTAAAAACTCCTATATAAAAATAGAACTTATTGTTAAAATATATATATAGATTTACCTTATATATTTAAAAATCACATTTAGAATTTTAAAATAATTAAAAAAAATTGATATCTCAATTTTTGTAAGTAGTCTTTGTAAAAGATAAAGAGACCTTCAAATGCATAACAATTTCAAATCAAATAATATCTATATATTACTGATGTCATCGGTAAAAAGAGAAAGAACCCCTCGAGGAAGTTGGTCAGTATCCACAGTAGTCCTCTTCTTAGTCTTTATTAAAGACATCGCTTGCCCACTCTTCACTCTCGAAAGCCAAATTTTTTGACATAACTCATTCCTCTAAGCATGAAAGAGTTTCACCTTTCTATTTAAATCAGTGGGAGGAAAAGGAAAGAGACATTATTTAAACATAAAAATTATTGAGTGGAACTGTAGACCCCTTTTGTGGGGGACCCGGGAGGAGAGTTTTTTTTTTTCTCTTCTCTTTGCATTTCTTTTTTAAATAAGGGGGGCCCCTTTTTTGCTAGGGGGAAGCCACATTGGACATGTAGCAAAGAGGGAATGACAGCCATGAAGGTGGTTGAAGAGGCCATGCTTGTTGATGGGGGAACAGGAGGGCAGGTGGTGGCTTGATAAGCAAGGAGGTATCCAGAGGAAAAAATGAGAAAAAAAGAAAGGGGAACGGGTGGAGAGAAGGGATGAGGATTGATCTTTCTGCTAGGACTTCCAGGTAAGATTACTATGATCTTGTCATATTCTCTTATTTCTAAGGATTCTATTTCATTTTCTGTTGGCCAGCGAGCATAATTCGTTGGTTCACTTTGTCCATCAGCAGTTTTTTTTTTAATTGGCATGGTTGGATCCGATTGTTTATGAGTATTGCTCTGTTTTGGCTCCCTATCATATTTTCTTATTCTTTTGTTGCATATGGTCAGATTCATGTTTGGGCTCAGGTTGGTGATTGATGGTCATATATTAGTTTGTTTTCCGTTTGCTTTACTGGTTTTCAATCTGTTGATAACTCATGGAGTGAGGTTACAACTATTAAATCCTCAGACCTCTCATCCTTGCCCTGTTCCTTAGCAATTTCTTTCTTCATACCTCTCATGCCACCAACTTCCTACTCATGCACATAGGAACTGTACATCCACTCCTACCCTTCATTTCTCTTCTCATTTCCCTCCCGTTTTCTCACTTCCCAAACATCCTCACATGCATCCTTCATGCCTATCATGCTTGCTTCTCACCCATACTATTCCACCATCCGCATCTCCATTTGCAACTCCAACATCCACTCCGGCTGCGTCTCCAGAAGCATTGGACTCCAATCATTTGAATCACATTCATTAATCACCCAACTTCCCCACTGCGACGTCGTTTTAGTCCTCGTTGTGTTGTCGGTATTGTGTGTGTCGGGTGCCAGCGTCGTACATGGAGCCAATGCTCCGGCACCGTCTCATAAGTTGCCGACGTAACCATATCTGACATCAATTCCGTCGGCCAAGACTCCAGAGTCGGCGTCTCCAGCCAAGTCTCCAGAGTCGGCATCTCCGGGTAAGTCTCCAGCGTCACCACCTGCGGCTAGTCCCGCTCAATCCCCATCAGAATCGCCATCTTCTTCGCCGCTCACAGCCTCTCCCGTGAAGCCTTCGAGTGCCACTCCGGCTTTGAGTCTGACTACGCAAGCATCTTTCTCGGTTCCGTCTCCCGAATCCACCACTCCACCTGCAGCTCATCGCCATCATCACCTGCTCCGACCATGCAGGCACTTGCACCAGCCGCCATGGCGGCAACATCTTCTAGATGTCGTCGGACTGCCGCCACTGCTCCTCTCTCCATCATGCCGCCGGTGGTGAAAGCTTCCTCTGAGGATGATACCCAGGTGGAGAGGCAAGCTGTGAAGGAGATGAAGTCTTGGGCTTGCCCATCGTGACGGATATTGGGCTTGAAAAGAAGCCCAACTCAAGCATGTTGATGGAGGGTAATGTTTTCTCAAATGAGTGGGTTGTGAAAGAGGTGAAGCCTTGGGCTTGCCCATGGTGACGGATATGGGCTTAAGTAGGAGCCCAGGCCCAAGCATGTTGATGGAGGGCCTCATGCTTCCTATGGTAGCTACCCTCATGGCCCAAGTCCATGTAGAGTTAGCCCATTTGGCTACTTCATTTCTAAATAAGTTTTAAATCTCTAATCTTAGTAATCTATTGATTTATTCATTCATTTTTATTTTTTTATCTTATTCTATTTTATTTTATTTTCACCAATTTAGTTAACTCAACATAAAGACAATTAAAAGACAAATTATTAAGGTTGAATATCATTTTCAAAACTTAAAATAATTCGTATCTTATCTTCCCTTCTTTAGTTATGTCTAATCACCATGTATGAAAGTTTTTATATTGTTAACTTATGTTGGTCTCGATGAGTTTACTGCATTCTAAACTTTAAATCTTATTTTCAAAACTTAGGTCTTTAAGTCCAATCCTTCAAATATCCCATGTCCTAATTTAATTATCCATCCTAAAAATTCCATTATTCGCCTAAATGTTATTTTCATCAATTATAATTATTATCCCATACATATCTATTTGTTTAAAGTCTAATCCTTCAAAAATCACATGTCCTAATTTAATTTTCCATCCTAAAAATTCTACTATTCGTCTAAAGGTTATTTTCATCAATTAGAATTATTATCTCATACACATCTATTTGTTTCAAGTTTAATCCTTCAAAAATCTCATGTCCTAATTTAATGTTCAATCCTAAAAAATTCCACTATTCGTCTAAATGTTATTTTTCGTTAATTAGAATTATTATCTCATACATATCTATTCATTTAAAGTCCAATCCTTCAAAAATCCAATGTCTTAATTTAATGTTCAATCCTAAAAATTCCACTATTCATCTAAATGTTATTTTTTCGTTAATTAGAATTATTATCCCATATTATTTATTTAAAAAGTCCAATCCTTCAAAAATCTCATGTCCTAATTTAATGTTCAATCCTAAAAATTCCACTATTCGTCTAAATGTTATTTTTCGTTAATTAGAATTATTATCCCATGTTATTTATTTAAAAAGTTCAATCCTTCAAAGATCTCATGTTCTAATTTAATTTTCCATCCTAAAAATTCCACTATTCGCCTAAATGTTATTTTCATCAATTATAATTATTATCTCATACATATCTATTTGTTTAAAGTCTAATCCTTCAAAAATCTCATGTCCTAATTTAATGTTCAATCATAAAAATTCCACTATTCGTCTAAATGTTATTTTTCGTTAATTAAAATTATTATCTCATACATATCTATTCATTTAAAGTCCAATCCTTCAAAAATCCAACGTCCTAATTTAATGTTCAATCCTAAAAATTCCACTATTCGTCTAAATGTTATTTTTCGTTAATTAGAATTATTATCTCATATTATTTATTTAAAAAGTCCAATCCTTCAAAGATCTCATGTCCTAATTTAATTTTTCATTCTAAAAATTCCACTATTCGCCTAAATGTTATTTTCATCAATTAGAATTAATATCTCATACATATCTATTTGTTAAAAGTCTAATCCTTCAAAAATTTCATGTCCTAATTTAATTTTCCATCCTAAAAATTCCACTATTCACCTAGATGTTATTTTTATCAATTAGAATTATTATCTCATACTTATCTATTTATTTAAAGTCTAATCCTTCAAGAATCTCATGTCCTAATTTAATTTTTCAATCCTAAAAACTCTATGATTCATTTAAATCTTATTTTCATCAATTAGAATTATTATTTCATACTTATCTATTTATTTAAAGTGTAATCCTTTAAGAATCCCATGTCCTAATTTAAATTTTCAATCCTAAAAATTCCATTATTCGTCTAAATGTTATTTTTTGTTAATTATAATTATTATCCCCTATTTATTTATTTATTTATTTAAAGCCTAATCCTTCAAAAATCCAATGCTCGAATTTAATTTTTCAATCCTAAAAATTCCACTATTCGTCTAAATGTTATTTTCATCAATTAAAATTATTATCTCATACTTATCTATTTATTTAAAGTTCAATCCTTCAAAATCCCATGTCCTAATTTAATTCTCAATCCTAAAAATTTCATTATTCGTCTAAATGTTATTTTCGTTAATTAGAATTATTATCACATATTTATTTATTTATTTAAGATCAAATTCTTCAAAAATCCAACGTCTGAATTTAATTTTCAATCTTAAAAATTCCACTACTCATTTTCTATTCATTTAAAATATTATTTCCGTTAAATAGCATTATTATTCCATATTTATTTATTTATTCTAATCGTTAAAGTTTAATTTTTCAGAACCCGACTTCCAAATCTAATTGCCAATCTCAAAAGCTCCACCATGCGTATACTGTCGTTTAATGATTATTCTCGTTATTAATGTTATCCCATCCATTTACTTATTCAGTTATTCATATACCAAAGATCTCATCTCTAAATAAATTCTTAAGTTTTCAATCTCTAAATTCACATTTTCAATCTCTAAAATTCCATATTTCGCAATTATTTACCTAATCTTTATTATTTCACCATCGTTATTATTCCATTCATTTACTTATTCATTCATCCACTTATCCACTCATTTAAAATCCCAAACTCTCAAATCATTTTCAAAATTCCAATCTCGTTCAAATTCAATTTCTAAAATTATCATTCTCACATTCAACCTCTAAAAGTTTGATCTTCAAATAAACTCTAAAACTCCAATTTTCCAGTAATCTTTGAGATTCCATTTTTTCAATTAAATTTCAAAAATCCAATTTTCTCTCAAATAGTTTTGATTCTGCTTTGGTTTTCAAACGATCTTCTGCTCCCCTTGATTTCAATAAGCATGAATAAATTTTTCATAATTCCAGAATAATGGAATCTGTGACATTAAGTCATGCAAAATAAATGGGCTTTGGTGGGGGCCCAACATGGGTGACTTTATGATTGATTGATTGATTTGATTATCATACATGATTGATTTATCCTACTTTCTGACATGCATGAGATTATTCCTAAATTATGCACTAACCCTCTCTATTGATAGCGTATGGTGGCTTGTTGCCCAGGTATATGCCCATTTTCCCTCTAATCGTTGTCTATGCATGTCCCGATTCTCATATGTGCGTGATTTATTCTGGGTATTCATTAATTTACTCATTCATTGCCATGATTGCTTCAATTTTATTAATAGAGACCCGACTTAGGGACTTAGAGGGGTGCTACGATTTTTGCTGTACCTTCCTGACAAGTAACCGGACCCCCGAACCAGATCCGATTTTTCGTAAATCACATTTTCCAAAATAAGGAGTCACACTTAGAGTTTTTCTTTCTTATTTTGTTTACCCTTTTAAAATAAAACAAAAATAAGTAGCGACTCCAAGTCATTTTTCTTAATCAATAAAATCATTTTTCAAAATCAAAATCGAGTCCGCCATCGAGTAGAAAACGCATGAGCTGAAATGCGAGGTCTACATGAACACATTAGATCTTTTTTGTGGTGTTAAATTAGAATATAAAAAAAAAAATTGATAAAAAAAAATTAAGGAAAAATGAGATAAAGTGTCTATTTAGATACATTTCATATATTTTATTTTTAGAATTAAATGTATTGTTAAAACATATATAGATTTATCTTTTATATTTAAAAATCGTATTTAGAAATTTTTTTTAAAAATTGATATCTCACTTTTTGTAAATAGTCTTTCAATTTTTTAATGTAAGGTTTTAAGAATTGTTATATCTTATATAAAAATTATTATTATTATTATTTTATAATTTTAAAAATTGTATCTAAATGAGAACTTATGTATAAAATAATGATATTATTTGAAAAATACAAGACAATAGACGATGTTACGAATTTTGTGTAGTGACTATTTTTTATATGATATCGAAGAACAATCCTTCATATAATAGTCAAATCCAAACAAATAATTTCTCTCTTTTAAAAATTTTAAATCAAAAAATAATATAGAAAACGATATGGTTTTCGATAACGGAATTACAAGTAGAAAATAGAAGATTTTTTTTTTTTTTGGTGATATAGCTATTTGTTATTGGTCTATCACTTTTTTTTTATGAGTATTTAGTTTCTAAAAAAAATGTGAAGAAAAGAAATTAAAGAGGAAAAATAGAAAAAAAAAATCCTTTTAATAGAATATCCCATTTAAGAAAAACCCCAATGTACCAAACTTGGACTTGGGCCGAAAGAATCAGCCATAAAAGGCCTCCCAAATTCGGTCTTCCCAGGCCCAGCCGCACACTAAACCCTAACCCTAATCCTTCGAAACCCTAACAAACAAACAGCTCTCTATATAAACGACCCATTACACTCTTCTCGCATCTGCCTCTGCCTCTTCCTCTTCCCCTCCCATATGAAATCTCAATTTCCTATTGACAAGTCTCCTTTTTCTATTTTTTTTGTCGCTGAGTTTGATTTTTGATTTGTATATTCAATAGAGCGGGTGTGATGATGAAACCATATGTGGACTAGAGTTTCTGATCTGGGTTTAATCCCCAGAAGTTGAAGACAAACCCTTGGCTGTCTGAGCACTCGAAGTCGCAGGTCTAAGTTCAGGGAAGTGTAGCGGTGTTTTGGGAAAAGCCCCTTTCCCTTCACCTATTAACTTTGGTCCTGCTCTCTCCCCATTTTTTCATTATTGAAAAGTTATAATTTTTGGGTTTTTTTTTCCTGTTATAGTGATTGAGGGCTTATGATGATAATTTCAATTATCTTAGCGGATTTCAGTGAGATTTATTCAATGATCTGATTGTTACACACACTGAAGCCTCTCTCAATATTTGTTTTCATTTTTATTTTTAGTTTTTTTATTTTTTGAAAGTATGTGCTGTGATGAGACGAGACACATTGGTGTTCATAGGGCAGTGGACGGGCCCAATGGGTCTGCCGTGAGCCTATTGAATTCAAACGACTTCTCCTTCCACTGAGCACATTATGCGTATGTTTTACGGAAACATATTTGTGTTTTATGAAATCAGAAAACTGCTTTGAAAAGTAAAGTAGATAGAAAATTGCGCCCATTACCAATACTGGAGGTTTGAAAACAGTACCTCCAGATGTAATGGCACGGGCGCTACATCCAAAATTGTGGCTATCCTGATCGGTGATTTTTAGTATCATTTGATCCTGGAAACACCTCATACATTTTCATTTTTTATGTACATTGCTTGAGTTTGAACCCTAAATCTTAGTCTTAATAATAATGGTAGTTAAAAATTTAGAAATTTCCCGAAATGTTACAAACTGAACATTGAGAAGAGAAATTATCAACGTTTTGAAAACCGGACTGGCTGGTCCGGCCGTCTGACGCTGGCCATTCCAGTCCGGTCCAGCTTTAATAGCCTTTTGAATTAACCTTGAATAGACTACTATCATTGGACCGGTGAATCGTGTGAATTGGGCGAGTCTTCAAGATCAGAGTTTTTTTATTTTTGGTTTTCTCCTTCCAAAACGATGCTGTTTTGATGCATTGTGCATGATTGCAGCGGTCGAGCGGTTGGCAGACTGCGGTTTTGATGTTGGAATTTTTTATGTGTGGATTTACATAATCCAGTGATAATAATGTTATATATCAATATTATTTTATTTTTACATTAAGGTCCATAAGATATATTGTTATTTATTTTTTATAGACTAATCATAAATATTTGATTGGTTTATTAGGTTAAGTGGTCTAAATAATATGTAATGTGTGATATATATATAAATTTATATATAATATATATATGGGTTCTATGGTACCCACTCTTGATTTTGGGGGTACCTATGTACATTTGACCCCAATAAAAATATGATATGTGTAAAATACATATCATTAAAAAATTTATCAAACCGGTAAAGATGACTTGTTGGTGAGAAATAATCATATGCATTTCATATATATCTAAATATTATAACTTTTTAATAATTTATTATTAAATATCAAATATAATTTGTTATTTAATGCAGTACCTAACTCTATCAAAAAAAAGAAAATCTTACCTACTACTCCTATATTTTCATTATTCATATATAAAAAAAAAGGATAGTAATTTAATATGAAAATTAAATAATTTCAACTACTAAATTACAAAATATGTAAGATGTATTTTAATGAATTAAATTTTAAAAGTTCAAAACTTTTTGAGAGAGAAAATTTAAAATTTGTATTATATGAAGAAGATGAAAGATTTCAAGTGATTACAGTGTCAAAGGTAATTTTTGATATTTTTTTATCCAAATATAATTGTTGTAGGAAGAAATGTGATGTTAAATAACGATTTTAAAATTTTTTATAAGTTTATTATAAAATTTTGTTATCAAATTATTATTAATATTTATATATATATATATTTTTTTGTTCATAGATTAAATTTGAAGATGAAGCTTTATATGTCTTAAAGGATGTCAAGTGATTAAGTGTTAAAAGGTAACATTTGATTTATTTTTTTTTTCATTTACATATAACTATTGTAAGTAGAAATGTCATGTTAAATGACATTTAAATATGTAATGATTTATAATATCTAGATTTTTTAATTTTTTGTTCTGAGTTATTTTTAATCAAATTGAGAGCATTTAGTAATTTGTAAGAGATGGTACGAACTTTCTAAAACAGGGTACGAACTTTCAACTTTTTAAGGGAGGGTATGAACTTTCTAAGAGAGTGTACGAACTTTTTAAGGGATGGTACGAATTTTCTAAGGGATGGTACGAACTTTCTAAGAGTGGGTACGAACTTTCTAAGACAGGGTACAAACTTTTTAAGGGAGGATACGAGCTTTCTAAGAGAGGGTACGAACTTTCTAAGAGATGGTACGAACTTTCTAAGACCGGGTACGAACTTTCTAAAAGAGGGTACAAACTTTTTAAGTGTGGGTACGCACTTTCTAAGAGAGGGTACGAACTTTCTAAGGGTGGGTACGAACTTTCTAAGAGAGGGTACGAACTTTCTAAGAGTGGGTACGAACTTTCTAAGAGTGGGTACGAACTTTCTAAGAGTGGGTACGAACTTTCTAAGAGAGTGTACGAACTTTCTAAGAGAGTGTACGAACTTTTTAAGAGAGGGTACGAACTTTCTAAGACCGGGTACGAACTCTCTAAGAGAGGGTACGAACTCTCTAAGAGAGTGTACGAACTTTCTAAGAGAGGGTACCAACTTTCTAAGACTGGGTATGAAATTTCTAAGAGAGGATACAAACTAGATAATATAATTTTCTAACTACTCTATCTTTTATATTTCAGTTTCTTCATAGATACAATGGACAAAGGCAAAGGAAAGGAATTTATCATTGATTTGAACGATGAAGACTTTGATTACCAATATGATAGCATTGTTAAAACTGAGCCTGATGAAAAGGCCATTCTAGTTTCGGACAAGATTTTTAATGATTTAACTGTTGAAGATGTATGGAAGATGGAGTTTAGCTCAGTAGAGGAGACAGAAGAATTTTATAATTTATTTGCTAAAGTTACCGGATTCAGTGTTAGAAAGGATGATGTGAAACGAGATAAAAATCAAAATATAGTATCTCGTAAGTGGGTTTGTTCGAAAGAAGGATATCGACATAGAGTGTGTTTAGAGAATGAAAATCGAAAACGAGAACCTAAGGCAGTAACTCGAGTTGGTTGTGAGGCAACATTTCGGATTAGGTTTAATAAACAAATGAACAAGTGGGTTGTGAAAGAGTTTATGGCTGATCATAATCATCCTTTGGTGGAACAAAAAAATGTCCAATTCCTTCGATCCCATAGGGTCATTAAAATGCAGATAAAGTTCAATTGAATGTAATGTGAGGTGTTGGCATGGGAACTAGCCAAATTATGGATTACATGGTGCAACAATCAAGTGGATATAAAAATGTTGGCTTCACAAAAAAATATCTATATAACCATGTTGATGCTGATTGTAGAGTTCATCTAAGAGATGGTGATGCAGAAGGTGTTCTGGCGTATTTGTGTGGAAAGTCTGAAATGGATCCATCATTTTATTACAAGTACAATGTTGATGAAGACAACCGTCTAGCAAACCTGTTTTGGGCATATTCTACTAGTAAATTGGATTACAGTTGTTTTGGAGATGTGTTAGCATTTGATACAACTTATCGGACTAATGCTTATAAAAAACCGTTGGTCATACTAGTTGGCATTAACCATCACCATCAAACTATAGTGTTTGGATGTGCATTATTGGTAGATGAGAGTGTTAGCACTTATACTGGGGTCTTGGAGACTTTTTTGGATGCAATGAATAACAAGAAGCCTCTTTCTGTTATTACTGATGGGGATAAAGCAATGCGTAAAGCCATCAAGAGGATATTTCCAGACTCTTGTCATTGATTATGTGCTTAGCATATTCAACGCAATGCATTCACTAATGTCCATGTCAAAGATTTTACTAATCATTTTTCTAAGTGCATGTTCATGGAAGGCACCGTTGAAGAATTTGAATGTGCATGGAATGACATGTTGGAAATGTTTAATCTTCATGGACATAAGTGGGTGACAGATATATATGCTAAGCGTTCTAGATGGGCAGAGGCTTATTTAAGGGGGCATTTCTTTGCTGGTATGAAAAGCACACAAAGGTGTGAAAGCATGAATGCATACTTGAATCGTTTCCTTAAAACTCGTTTGAAGCTGTTTGAGTTTGTCAAGCATTTTGATAGAGCATTCTCACGTATTCGTCATAATGAGGCAAAGGCAGAGTTTGAGACACACCATTCTTCAGCTGTTCTAATAACCAAACTCTATGCACTTGAGAAATATGTAGGGACTGTTTTCACAAGGTAATCTTTTCTAAAATTTAGGGATGAGATGAAGAATGCAGAATTGTTTTTCCCTGTTAGTACAGAAAATCATGAAGGTTATCGTGTCCATATATTGACCAAGTTTAGAAGCCCTGACAAGATTTGGAAAGTATGTTATGGTAATAGTGATCGGTCTATGAAACGTACTTGTATGATGTTTGAGTCAGTTGGTTTTCCATGTCCCCACATGATTGTTGTAATGAAGATAGAACACCTTGAAGAAATACCTAAGACTTGTATTATGAAAAGGTGGTCTAAGTTAGCAAAGGAAACGGTCCAAGTTCATCATGACAATGAAAGTCAAGGTGATGCGACTAACATCATACGATATGGTGCACTTAGCTCTATGTGCTCACGGATGTCTTATTTCGCATCTCAATCGGAAAAAGCTTTTAAAGAGGCTAGATGTGAAATACAAAAACTCACTTGTCAAATGGAAGAACTTTGTAAAAATTCAGTGGAAGAAAGTGAACGAGAAGATTTGAAAGCTACAAAACACCATGTTCGAGATCCTATCATTGTGAAGACGAAAGGTAATCTGGGTAACTTAAAAGACAAATTTAAGAAACCAAGGCATTGTGGGAAATGTAAGAAAGTAGGAGACACTATTCGAAAATGCCCAGAGTTTGTCAACACTCACAATGCATTTATCAACATTGAAGATTCAATTGAAGATATGGTATGTTCAAACACACATTCACTAAATTCATTAATTATTCACTTTATAGTTATTTTTATTTGGTTAAATTGGTTGAAATAAAAATTTGAATTCTTTATATTAATACAGGGGGGCATGCCTTCATTACTAAATCACAACATGGAAGGTGGATCAAGACACGGGACAAATGAATTTTCTCAAAATGTAAGTTTAACATTTTTTAAGTAATTTTTATTATGATGTGAAAAATATTACTTATTAGAGTAATTGAAAAATTAAATCATATTATAGACAACACTTGGCACATTTCAGAATGGTCCAGAAACAAGCTTAAATGATTCATGGCTCGGGTTACATCCACCAAATTACTTCACAAA